>NW_028261392.1:8840342-8885342 GCF_051295495.1 Thamnophis sirtalis
GGTTAATTTTCTTCAGGATTGACTGATATGATGTCCTTGGAGTCCAAGGGACTCCCAAGAGTCTTCACCAACATCACCATAGGAATAGGAATATGAAAGAATAGAGTAGAACAGAACAGAACAGAACAGAATAGAACAGAACAGAACAGAACAGAATAGAATAGAATTCTTTATTGGCCAAGTATGATTGGACACACAAGGAAATTGTCTTTGGTGCATAAGCTCTCAGTGTACATAAAAGACAAGATACATTCATCAAGAATCATAAGGTACAATGCTTAACGATAGTCATAGGTACAAATAAGCAATCAATCATACTAGAAAACAATCAATATAAATCATAAGGACACAAGCAACAAAGTTATAGCCATACAGTCATAAGTGGGAGGAGATGGGTGATAGGAACAATGAGAAGATTAATAGTAATAGTACCCTGTTTCCCTGAAAATAAGACCTCCCCGGATAATAAGCCCAATAGGGCTTTTGAGCGCATGCGCTAAAATAAGCCCTCCCTCAAAAATAAGCCCTCCACGAAAATATTGCAACACAGCAGCAGTCATGAGGTGACCATGCTCCCCATCTCCTGCACCTCAAAAATAATAAGACCTCCCCAAAAATGCCAAGCACTTATTTTTTGGGGGGGGAGAAAATAAGACCCTGTCTTATTTTTGGGAAACACCAGTAATAGTAATAGTATAAGAACCGTATAAATGTGATAAATAAGTACATAAGTAAATAATACCATGTATTGGGAGCCTGTTTTTTCTGTACCTGTACCTAATATGTGGCATAGTATTCCCCTAGGTCAGAGGTTGGCAACCTGCAGCTCTAAGGCCACATGTGGCTCATTCATCCCTCTGATGTGGCTCCCTATCACGGGTCGGCTCAGCAATTGATAGAGCTTTTGGTTAGGACAGGTACAGGAAAAAAGACGCCATGCTAGAAGGAGACTCTATGGTGGGGAAACGGGACTTCTGGTCAGCAGAGGAAAAAGGATGCCACACTAGAAGGAGACTCTATGGTGGGGGAACGGGACTTCTGGTTGGCAGAGGAAAAAGGATTCCACGCTAGGACAAGACTCTATGGTGGGGGAACCGGACTTCTGGTCCACAGAGGAAAAAGGATGCCACACTAGAAGGAGACTCTATGGTGGGGGAACGGGACTTCTGGTCAGCAGAGGAAAAAGGATGCCACGCTAGAAGGAGACTCTATGGTGGGGGAACGGGACTTCTGGTCAGCAGAGGAAAAAGGATGCCACGCTAGAAGGAGACTCTATGGTGGGGGAACCAGACTTCTGGTTGGCAGAGGAAAAAGGATGCCACACTAGAAGGAGACTCTATGGTGGGGGAACCATACTTCTGGTCGGCAGAGGAAAAAGGATGCCACGCTAGAAGGAGACTCTATGGTGGGGGAACCGGACTTCCAGTCAGCTCCAGAATTAAATGGAGGGGCATCCAATTAGGACCTTTGTGGCTCTTTGTGTGTTTAAGGTTGCAGACCCCTGCCCTATATGGGTTCCATCCTGATGACATTCAGGATTTTTGGTTTCCATCTCTACAAACTAGATTATTCTCCCAGGTCTGTGATATGTTAGCTGTGCTGAATCCTGCCAGGTTGTTTTGTTGCTGTTTTCTTTTGTTTTTTCCCCCTCTTCTGGGTGACTATGATTTTTTCCCCTTTGTTTTAATCAGGAACGTTGCTCAGAGTAGAGAGCTGGACACTCAGTAGCTTCAATGAACCTTTCCACTTCTAAATCCCGTGGCTTTGTTAAAATATTTTTCTTCCTCCCCCTCTCTGCCTCTGAAGGTAAGAAAGTTATTTACATTTCGGAAAGTGAGAATTAAGTTCTACATATGGCATAATGCTTACCCAGCCCTCCTCCTTTTCCATTTGTTGTGAAGTGGGAATAATCCATACATATATATCTTCTCATTCACACCCTTCCCTTTCAGTGGGCAAAAATATGCAAAGTGCAGAAAAGAGTAAGAAACAGTAAGCTAAATAAATTAAAAGTGTGAGGTGAGAAAAGGAAAGGAAACATAGTTAAATCTAGTTTGCGTCAACCTTGTTTATTATTACCTTGCTATACCTATCCTTGAGGGACACGGTGGCTCAGTGGGTAAGACGCTGAGCTTGTCAATCGGAAAGGTCGGCAGTTCAGCTGTTCGAATCCCTAGCGCCGCGTAACAGAGTGAGCTCCCGTTACTTGTCCCAGCTTCTGCCAACCTAGCAGTTCGAAAGCATGTAAAAATGCAAGAAGAAAAAAATAGGAACCACCTTTGATGGGAAGGTAACAGCGTTCTGTGTCCCTTCAGCTTTTAGTCATGCTGGCCACATGACCATGGAGATGTCTTCGGACAGCGCTGGCCCTTTGGCTTTGAAATGGAGATGAGCACTGCCCCCTAGAGTCAGGAACAACTAGCACATATGTGCAAAGGGGACTTTACCTTTATACCTATCCTTGTAAATTATTTATGCTGCCTCCGTATCCACATTCACTTACATTCGTAGCTTTTTCTCCTTCAGATTTCTTTCTTTCTTCCTAAAGTTCTTGTCACTTCAACCTGCAGTCAATCTTTCCAATTTTCCCTTCCTCTCAACACATTTATTCTTCCTTCATGTAGTACTTTTGCTATTTGATCATAATTCAGACTAAGTAAGCCACAGGTATTTCAATTCATGTCTGGACAAGAACAACCTACGTATTTTGTCTTTATTTTTTATTTTTTTTACTTTGCTTTGTAGGAAGTTATCACCTAGCCCTCTCCCAGAAAAAATGAAATATCCTAGGAAATATTGAAAAGGCAGAATATTTCTCTGGATGTGAAAGGAAATAAACATGTTTTAAAAGACAGAATAGCTGCCTGTAGCTTCCTGCCCATCCCCACTTTGTCAATGGGCCATAAAGAAGGCCAAGCTAGTCCCTTTACATAATAAAGACTTCTCCACTTCAGCTCCAGGGGGATGGGATTACGGCATGATAATATTGGCCCTTTACCCAACTCACCACATGGCATCTGAGAACTCAACCAAACCTGGATTCAAAACGCCGCCTAGAGAGTTGCCCCTGCATGGCCCCATGGGAGTCTGACAACCAATCAGAATACAAGCTCAAGATCAAAGGCCAGAGGGGGATAAAACCAGGGACTCAGCTTCTCTTCTCTTCTCCCCCTCCCTTCTCTTTTCCACCAACATTGAAGCATGTGATCACCTTTTCTGCTCAGGAACTCAAGCCATGTGGTCCTGTTCCCCATTAAAACCATCTTTCCAAGCAGCCTCCATGTCTCCAGTGTCTTTTTCCCCACTTGGAGCCGAACCCAGAAGGACATTTCTTCCATCAGCTTGAAAGTGAAAGGAATGTAATAAGAAAGAGTGTCGGGTTCCTGCCACGCCCTACATTTTGCGAGGAACAAATGGGAAAAGATTGCAGATTGCTTGGTGAGGGCACTGGGGGTGACCAATAGAAGGTAATATTTGTAGCTTGGGGGGGGACTGTGGGGGCCTTGTTGCTCTCTTGATTGTTAAGCAGTTAGACTTACATACCGCTTCATAGGGCTTTCAGCCCTCTCTAAGCGGTTTACAGAGTCAGCATATCGCCCCCACAGTCAGGGTCCTCATTTTATCCACCTCGGAAGGATGGAAGGCTGAGTCAACCTTGAGCCGGTGAGATTTGAACCGCTGAACTGCAGATAACAGTCAGCTGAAGTGGCCTGCAGTACTGCACCCTAACCACTGTGCCACCTCGGCTCTTTATCATTAACTGTGCCCATGGGAATCTTGATAGATCACCCCATAAGGAGAAGTGGACCGGAGATGAAATTAGCTGCCAAGTTCTTTTCGAATTTTCAAACAATTTTCAAACAAACCTAATCTTCCATATACCTGCATAGGACTGAGCCGGCTCGCTTTTTCTTTTCGTGGGTGTGAAGTTACAGTTCTTGCAAGAATGTAATAAGGAACATTTAGGCTGAAGAGAGGGAGAAGGAGAGAGGGGAGGGGGGGAAATAACACCAGCAAAAATAGATCCCTTTAAAGTATCCACATGTGAATTCATTATGCATGAGATTCACCAGACTGCTGTTTTGATGCAATTACTGAGCCCCTTAGGTGGTGCTGTACTGTAGACAGTCAGAAGAGGTGGTTTTGTAAAGATTGCTAAAACCCTTCCCCAGTTTAGAACAGTGCTTGGGGTAGGGACAGTGCACACAAATCTGAGGTCATCAGAAGGCGTGATATATACTCTTGTCTCCCCTCCCAAAAAAAAGCAGGGATAGCATCTCACACTGGATATTATTCTACAAAAAGAGAAGAAAAAGGAATATTGCAATCCTTCTCAAGAATGGATCAGCTAATGAAATTTCAACCTGGAAGCCAGGTCGAATATCATGAACCTCTGTCACCTTAAGGAGATAAAGAGGATACTTACTGTAGCATGGGGTTGGTAGCAGAAGTATTTTGAAGATAGATAATAGATGATAGAAGACAGACAGACAGACAGACAGACAGAGGTAGGTAGGTAGGTAGATGATAGATAGAAGAGATAGAAGAGATAGAAGAGATAGATAGATAGATAGATAGATAGATAGATAGATAGATAGGTAGGTAGGTAGGTAGGTAGGTAGGTAGGTAGGTAGGTAGGTAGGTAGGTAGGTAGGTAGGTAGATGATAGATGGATAGATTAGATAGATAAGTATGTAGATAGGTAGATGATAGATAGATTAGATATGTAGGTAGATAATAGATAGAAGAGATAGATAGATTAGATAGATGAGAGAGAGAGGGAATAGATTAGGTAGGTAGGTAGGTAGATGATAGATAGATAGATAGATAGATAGATAGATAGATAGATAGATAGATAGATAGATAGATAGATAGATAGATAGATAGATAGATAGATAGATAGATAGACAGACAGACAGACAGACAGACAGACAGATGATAAATTAGATAGATTAGATAGATAGATAGATAGATAGATAGATAGATAGATAGATAGATAGATAGATAGATAGAGACAGACAGACAGACAGACAGACAGACAGACAGACAGACAGACAGACAGACAGACAGACAGACAGACAGACAGACAGACACCCTGTTTCTCTGAAAATAAGACCAACCCGGAGTCCACATGAATGGATTGTTAGTAAAAAAAAAAAAGCTTCTTAAAGAAGATGGTTTTATTGTGTCCACCTAAATGCTTAGGAAGATTGTATCACACAACCACAGATGGGAATGCAGCTGAGATTCACATCATAGAAAGGTATGAGGCCATCCTCTTTCAGCACTTCTGAGCTACTTTTAACATCTCAGCAAGAGGGAAGGATTTACTAACTGTTAAGCTTTTTCAAACTTCATTCTTTGTTTGTTTGCTTCCGGGAGGAATTTGGAAGAGACAGATCAGAACATAAATCCACCAAAAAAATGACTTAATAACCCACCCAAGGCATCCCTCTCCCCCTAAAACCATTTATTCATCCATTCATCTATAACATCTCCATTTTAGGTGACGTTCTCATGCAACTGCATGGATCATTGGTCTTTTTTTTGGGGGGGGGGTGGAGTGGGAGACGATTGGTCAAAACATGACTCTGGGGCCTCCGTTTTGATTCCAAAAAAATTGGACAATTATTTGGCTCTGGTATGTGTGCCTAGGCACCAGTGACATGCAAATCAACTTTACAACATCATGGTACTAAGTAGGTTATTTATTACAGAGCATGGTGGAGCGTAATCATTTTGAATTGAAAATAGCTATTGCACCATATGCCCGAGGATTTGGAGGGGGGGAACAGCTGGAAGACAATAATCACCATGTAAATAACCGTATCTGTCATATTTCTGAAAGTTAAGGACAAGGGCATTGGTGACAAGAACTGCTGGAATAAGAACAATTCGCTGCAAAAGCGAGTGAAATGGAAGAGGGAGAATAAAGGAATAGCAATAGCAATAGCAGTTAGACTTATATACCGCTTTATAGGGCTTTCAGCCCTCTCTAAGCGGTTTACAGAGTCAGCATATTGCCCCCACAGTCTGGGTCCTCCTTTCACCCACCTCGGAAGGATGGAAGGCTGAGTCAACCTTGAGCCAGTGAGATTTGAACCGCTGAACTACAGATGACAGTCAGCTGAAGTGGCCTGCAGTACCTGCAGCACTGCACCCTAACCACTGCGCCACCTCGGCTCTAAAACTTTTTGCAAGATTAAATAGGAAAGGGTACAACTGATGGGCAAGTTCATTTCAGGAAAATAACTGGTCTATATTTGAGGAAAAGACTGATTACGGGGACTTTCTCTCACATGTTGTTTTTCTATCAAAAGAGCATTTGATTGAGGGTGTTTTTTTAGTTATGGTTATCCAACATTTTACTACATAGATAGCCGGTTTGGCATGATGGTTTAAGACATTAGGCCAGGGAGCCCAACCACCATGCTGTAGTCTATTACTGGCGCTATTTGGAATTGGATCATGTGAGTGGCTGGCCTGAGGCCGCACATGCACAGCTCAACTTGCACAAGCAGCAACCAGCAGGCACTTGCACGCATGCATGCCAGTCTGCTATTTGCACAATCTAGGTCCTCTCCCCTCCCAGATGGGCTGCTAAGATTGGGGATCATTGCACCATGCCAGATAGTGGACACTGTGAGTTCTACTCCTCCCTTAGGCGTGAAGCAGAGGTGGGTCCCTACTAGTTCAGTCGAACTAGGAGTTGTATGGCGGCGTGGGTCGCTGGAACCGGCAGTGACCCAGGCCTGCCATGCCCCCAAACCGGTTTTCCAGTCAGCACCGTTTGCGCCACCATCTTGTTTTTAAGTTCTGCACATGCGCAGAACAAGTCTAATTGAATTGTGCATGTGCATGCACTGTGCATCCAGCATTTACACAAGCAAACTGGCAGTAAAACCGCCCGGAACCCACCCCTGGCATGAAACCAGGGTGAATTTGGGCCAGTCACTCTCAGCCCTAGAAGAAGATAAGGACAAACCATTCCTGAAAACATTGCCAAGAAAACTTACAGGAACTTGTCCAGGCAATCATTAGCATCAACTCTACCTTGAAGGCCTACTCATACATATAAAAACTTTTCCTTGCAATTGCTGTGCATAATAAGCTGAAGCTGCTTTAGATTATCTCAGTAATTTGATATAAGACTGCTACATATACAGCATCCCACCAGGATCCAGCAACATCTTTGCATTTTTTCACTCTTAGAATTAAATCACTGGAATTTTACATGCAAAATATAATAGCTGGTGCATTTCATTATTCTATAAATTGAGCAGGATTTTCACATTAAACACGACCAAAATAAAGTTCACTCCTCCTATCTTCTACATAGTAAACGGGTGGAATTTTAAGGTTTTAAAGATATAGCTAGGCAGTGGTGAGCCACTGCCGGTTCAGACCGGTTTGAGTGAACCGTTAGTTCTGGTGAGCAGTTGGGTCAATTCACCCACTCCTGCCCTATACTGGCCTATATTTCCATGTTTTTCAGCTCAGCTGATTCGCAAGGCACAGCGGATTGCCACACTTAAGCTGTTTTCCTTACTGGAGCTGCAGTAGAAGGCAAGTTTTAGAGCAGTGTTTCCCAAACTTGGCAACTTTAAGACTTGTGGACTTCAACTCCCAGAGTTCTCCAGCCAGAAGAGCTAGCTGGAGAATTCTGGGAGTTGAAGTCCACAAGTCTTAAAGTTGCCAAGTTTGGGAAACACTGTTTTAGAGTTTAAAATGGGTGGGTTTTGAATGCTGTGCATGCACGCAAAGTGTGTGATAGGCACAAGTACGTATGAAGCATGAGTGCATGTGCAAAGCACACACTCACCAAATCAGTTGTTAAATGGATTGCAGCACATCACTGTAGCTAGGGCTAAATATCCAGACTAGAGTCCAAAGAACTTCACAACAAATGGGATGTGGATGAAAGTTCAGAATGTTAATTTAAGGGAAAAAAATAAGGGATCCCCACCACCACCGTGAAAAAACCCACTAATGTATCACTCTAGTAATATTAACAAAAAAAAATATGCTTGGATGTTCATCCAATTATCAAGAGTTCAGCTTAATTCACGAGCCACAGTGGCGCAGTGGTGAGAGTGCAGTACTGCAGGCTCCTTCTGCCGACTGCCGGCTGCCTTCAATTTGGCAGTTCATATCTCACCAGGCTCAGGGTTGACTCAGCCTTCCATCCTTCCAAGGTGGGTAAAATGAAGACCCTGATTGTTGGGGGCCATAGGCTGACTCTGTAAACCACTTAGAAAGGGCTGTAAAAGCACTGTGAAGTGGTATATAAGTCTAAGTGCTATTGCTATTGCTATTAACGCGAAGAACACTTATTATATTACACATCTATGTGCTTTTTTATGATATTACACACTAATAAAGGGTTAGAACCACTCTATCTGAATAAATGAAAGAAAAAAAAACACCCCAATCTGTAGATTTCTTAAAAGAACCTAACTCAAGAATTGAAATGTTTCAGTTGCAGTCAAAAAGGAAAAAAAAAAAGACAATCTTTGCTAAGAAAATGTTATCCACTGAACTACTTATTGGGAGCTTTAATAATCAGTGAAGCGTACAGTACATTGCCATTTTTAATCTGTAAATTAATGTGATCTCTAACATTTCCATATTTTTTTCCCACTTGCTTTATTTGCTGCTCTCATTTATCGTCCATTCAAGGTATGGGAAAGCCAGGAAGAAATGTACTGGCCGACAAGATTAAAGGTCAGATTGAGCAATTAAATATAGACTGTTGCATTTTTGGAGGAGGTTTAAGAGAAATATAGATACGTTAGGTCCACAGATCACCATTTTTAGCCATGATTGCTCTTTTTGAAATCATTATATTAACAGCCTTCATGTAGCAATTATTCAGTCACACACATCAGTCCAAGAGGACTTCTCTGTACACAAGGACTAAAACATCTAGATTACTATATTTTTCCAATTAAAAAATGCACCGGAATATAAGACACACCTTAGTTTTTGGGGAGGAAAATAAGAAAAAAATCTGCCTACCAGCATCCATGGTATTTGTCTGGCTAGCATCCTGTCAGTGTGTGAGAGAGTTGAGTGCTGTTTGGAAACAAACAGTATTTTCTGTGTGAGCAACAAGGAAGGAGACAGCAAGGAGCCTGGGCATGGCTTGTTCTGTACATGCTGTGCTGATATCTGAAACTAAAACTGACAGTGAAACCGCTCTCCTCTGCTGAACTACCATGTTGGAAAACCTGCTTTTGGTTTTGTGTATTTACTTAATGTGCTATATTATACATAAAAGAGAAGTTATTGACTCCGGCTGAATCAGTTACTTGTGTGTGTTTTCTGAATGTGATTACTGCTGCAAACTCTGACACGTCCTTGCAGCAAATAGTGAACAGCCAGGTCAGCTTCAGCACATTATTGCAGCCTGATTCAGCCTGAGCAGCTGATTGGTGGGTGGATCGGCCTCCCAGAATACCCCCAATCAGCCGTTCCAGTATGTAGAGATTGCAATAGACCATCCTCTGTGCCTTGCATTTTTGGCTACATTCAGTGTATAAGACACATCCAAATTTTCACCCTCTTTTAGGGGGGGGGGGGAGTGCATCTTATACTCTAAAAAATACAGTCCTTCTTGGATGTGGCTGAAAATTTGACAACTTCCTAAGGAATTTCATGATGCCTTCTAAAACTTTGCCCCTGGCATGACAGTAAATAAATCTTTAGCAAAGCAAACACTATTGGGTTTAGCAGTGCAAGTTTCAATGGTGAAGTTCAGGTAAATCCAGGGTTTAAGGTCTCAATTGCTTTTCCTTATCTGGTAATAGAATTGGATATTCAGATCACCTTTCCAAAATTTTGAAAATGGGCTTGTCTGCCTCTTCCTCTAAATCCAATCTTGCTAGTTTGAGTTCCCACAATAACAGCCGTGTCGAACCATTGATTGGCTGCAGATATTCTCCCCCCCCCCCGTCATTTCAGAAAGATACTTCACTGCCTGAATATATAATATCAATAGTTCTTTATAAACATAGAGCTACTCTGAATCTTCATCCAGTGACATTAATAATCTAGGATAACAGACATCATGCATCGGAAATTAAATGTGAAATTAGCCATAGCAACTGTTCCGATGCCACTTTTAGTAGCCACAATGAGTAACAAATGAGTAACAAAAATAGACATCTGCTTATTTGCTAAATAGAGAAATCATGGAGACATAAGTCTTACCTATTGTCGGAGAATGGAATTCCATCTGGCTGTGCCATAAATTCCTATTTTTGCAATTTAAACATTGAATTGTTAGCAAGGGAGTACAGTATGCATAAAATCTATCAGTTTATTTTTGCAACGGTATTCACTATCCATAAGGCTGTGTCACATGTCCGAAACACTTTCAACGTGATGCATAAACCATCCTTGTGCTTCCTATGCACAATTAGCTTAATTATGCACCCGTCCTCATTTTGCTTAAATGATTATTGTTACCCACCAATGATCAGCAGACTTCTGGCTTAACTGATGATTATTAGTCCAGCAAAAAGACAGGTTTCTAATTTAATTACACTCTGGCTTAATTGTACATCTTCCTAGTTCAGAAATACAGACCTAATAAATATTATATCAGGCTGAAGGTTTGTGACACAACTTGTTTAATCACAGAAGTTTAAAAAAAAATCCACCATAGGCCAAAAGCAGCATTATGTGAAACACTAATTAATCTTAAACATGAATATCCCAGATCTCCACTAAACTTGGCACAAAATAATAACTGCATGGTTAACACTTAGCTCAAATCCACATAATTTGTATGGAGGTTCAATAACACATATTTTGCTTATAAATCTTGCCTGCACATAGTATTTTTATTACAACTAATCTGATCCAGTATTCTTTCATAATTCCTAACACCCTACTGTTTTTCAACTATTCATACACATTTATAAAACCAATCCATTTATTTTGTTTGCAGTAGGCACTGAAGGGGAAAGAAAAAGTGAAGAGAATTCTGGGGAAAAAAAGAGATTGTGTTTCATTCTGCTCCCATAAATACACACTGAAACTTATCAAAACCAGCTCCATAAAGTGCCAGAAACTCATAAAGCAAACATCTCAATCACACAAATGAGAACAAACACATTGTGTGACCTTGAGAAATTAGCACTCCGTGCTAAACGACAATCGGTCATACATCTTAGATTTGCTCATATTTTTTTTATATCTTATAAATTAGCTTCATTCACAATCCATCAAAACTTGAAGTTTGCTTGAGAATCACATAATCAATCTCTCATTGAGTTTCTATGAACTCCAACTTTGTTACCCTCTCTGATTTGGCCTCCTAGAGACACAATTAACCCATCTTAAGAAATAGAAACCGGTTTGCGATTTCCCCCCAAACAACCATTATGAACGCAACAGAGATTATCAAGGTATGATAGATAACACCACGCCATGTCAAATGTTAATTAGATCACCAGGCCTACCCAAGGAAGCACTCTAACATTTGCTGAAGTTGTCTCCACTTCCAAGAGTACTAGCCAAGTCATACATCTAAACTTCAGATGACCTATTTCTGTATTAATCAAGAAATTGGATGATGGAAATCAATTAAACTCAATTCTTTGTCTGTGAATTGAATATGTACCCCAGAAAAAAAACTATGTACCGTATTTTTTGGAGTATGAGACAAACCTTTTTCCCTCAAAAAAGAGGTTGAAAACCTGGGTGCGTCTTATACACAGAATACAGCATTTTTGCCTTCCAAAACCCCACCCCCTTCACCAAAGTGGCCGTGCATTGCCTTTAGGAAGCTTCCAGAATGCTTTTTGCTTTTTGAACAGGCCCTTTTTGCTCAATTTCCCCCCCCCCCAGCCCCCAGGAGCACTCTGAAAGCCTCCTAAAGGCTATCCATGCCCCCCTTTTTTTTACAAAAAACGGGCCCGTTTTTTGCTTGTTTTTGTCCCCCCCTGAGCCTTCTATAAGCCTCCTAAAGGCTATTCATGCCCTTTTTATGAAAATAAAATGGGCCCGTTTTTGTGAAAAACCAGCCGTTTTTGGGAGGTCTGTAGAGTGCAAAAACTTTTTATTATTTTTTTTAAATTTGCATCTTAAAAATCTTGGTGCATTTTATACTATAACTATGTTATGTATTTCTGAACTCATATGCTTTGGCGGTTGTGCAGAAATTACCATTTTATCCAAAAGGATCACTGACTGGGGACATAAAAATGATAGCTAGAGATACCTAAATAGTTAAATAGCTAGACAGCTAGATCGCTAGAACAGACAGTAGAGAAAGGGGGAGGGAGGGAGAAAGGGAGGGAGGGAGGGGGAGAGAGAGAGATGCTTCTTTGGGAATATGGATTCAACATCAGGTGAATCATAAGATTCAAAGCTACCCTATGCAGTTTGCTATTTAAAAAAAATCCAATGAAACCATTTTAAAACCATCTAGATCACAGGTGTCAAACTCACTGTGTCACATTGCCATCATATGATGTGTTGGGACAGTTTTTCCCCTTCGCAAAACTGGGGTGGACATGGTCTGTGCATGAGACATCCAGCTGCCAATTTGACCCCCCTGAACTGCTACTCTTTGAGTAGTAGAGACAGAAAATCCTAAAGCAGACCGACAGCAATCGTAAAATATATATCTCTGTGTCTAATGCTACATGTTTGAAGGACATAACTCATTCTTCCAGTTTCAACAGAACCATTCAGCCTGGAGGGGACCGGATTCTATTATTAGACAGAACAAAGTACAGAGTTCTCTCCATATTTTCCTCAAAGTTTGGTCTGGTTACCCCAGAGCCTCTGAGTAAAAGCATAGCCACACACACACACACACACACACACACACACACACACACACACACACACACAAACACACATCTCACAGGTTTTATTTTTCAGTAATTATAGGATTATGTAGAAGGTAAATACATAGAGATTATTTTTGGTTTACTTCCCCAATGAGACATGTATCTGGAGTTCCTTTAAAAAAGTAGAATGCATCATAGATGCTTTGGACACTCTTTTATATTTTATTTTATTTTATTTTATTTATTTATTTTATTTATTTTATTTATTATTTTATTTATTTTATTTATTTTATTTATTTTATTTATTTTATTTATTTTATTTATTTTATTTATTTTATTTATTTTATTTATTTTATTTATTTTATTTATTTTATTTATTTTATTTATTTTATTTATTTTATTTATTTTGTTATTTTGTTATTTTGTTATTTTGTTTATTTTATTATTTTATTTATGTTATTTTTATTATTTTATGTATTTTATGTATTTTTATTTTATTTATTTATTTGTTTTATTTATTTTATGTATTTTTATTTATTTTATTTATTATTTTATTTTTTATTTTTTATTTTATTTATTATTTTATTTATGTTATTTTTATTTATGTTATTTTTATTTTTTTATTTTTTATTTTATGTATTTTATGTATTTTATGTATTTTATGTATTTTATTTATTTTGTTTATTTTGTTTTGTTTATTTTATTTATTTTTTATTTTTTATTTAATTTTTATTTAATTTTTATTTTTATTTAATTTTTATTTAATTTTTATTTTTATTTAATTTTTATTTAATTTTTATTTTTATTTAATTTTTATTTATTTTTTATTTTTATTTAATTTAATTTATTTTATTATTTCATCAAGCATGAATTGGATAACGGATATAAATATAAACATGATACATGAACTGAATATGAATACAAGGGAATATTAGGACAGGGACGGAAAGCACGCTGGTGCGCTTATGCACACCCCTTATGGACCTCTTAGGAATGGGGTGAGGTCGACAGTAGGTAGTCTAAGGTTAAAGTTTTGGGAGTTTGGGGAAGAAACCACAGAGTCAGGTAGAGCATTCCAGGCATTGACCACTCTGTGGCTGAAGTCGTATTTTCTGCAATCAAGTGTGGAGATACATAAGTTTGTATCTATTGTGTGCTTGTGTGTTGTCGTGGTTGAAGCTTGGCAGGTAGGACATTGTGGTAGATAATTTTATGTATTACGCTTAGTATTCCTTCTTATCTCCATCTTTTCACTGGCTAACAGAATTTATAACATGTTAAGCGCAACAAAGCTCGTGAGATGAGCAATAAGCAAAGTCAAAAGGACATCTCCAACTCAAAAGCAGATCTCCTCGGACACAAGGGAAAGTACACAATGTTCTCACATTGAACTGTACTTTAGGGCCTTAATAACCTTCTTAGTAGGGCTTAGCTAACTGCTAATCAATATCAATTATTTTCTTCTCAATAGAAAAAAATAGATTTGTTAACCCCTTGAGATCAATATCCTTCTGGAACAGAAAAAAAGAGAGAGAGAAGGATAGTTATTCAACAAAGACAGCACAACATAAGGAAATCTCTCCTGATCCAAATCTTGTTAAGATAGGAAGTCCGGTTGGTCATTATTTTTCTAAGGATGACTTCTACCTCCCCTCCTCCTCCCGTTTCAATACTCCTGCTAATGGGAAGCATCAGATCCCATGTGAGGATAAAGTGAGACCAAGACTTGTATAGAAATCCAACCGCATACATTTTTTAACAGATTCTGGCTGCAATCTGAAGGTCTCATCCTGAAGAACATAAAGCCATTCGTCACTTGCAAGAATTTGAGAAAGACTAAGCAACGAGGCAGATTTTTTATTAGAGTTCTGAAGTTGTGATTTATCATATTTTTTTTAATCCTCTTACTTGAAAACCAGAACTATGATAAATATCCTCCTCTTTAAATATGGAGGTTTTTTTTTAAGCCTAAGCATTTCACTGGAACAATATGTCCCTCTAAAAACAGTATAAGCAGAACAATGTTGAACTGTTAACACTTCTACATCGCACCATTGTTTCTTCTGATTATCTAATATTCAGTCATCTCAATCGCAGAAGAAAATAGAGAAAAGGAGGTTATTGAAGATCATTGGCCCTTATTCCTGGATCCTCTAGGCCAGAAAAGGGACTTAATTAAATCCATTAGAATCAGAAAGTATGCTTCAGTGGTGGGATTCAAGTAATTTTACAACCAGTTCTGTGGGCTTGGCTTAGTGGGCATGGTAGGGGAAGGATACTGTAAAATCTCCATTCCCTCCCCACTCCAGGGGAAGGATACTGCAAAATCCTCATTCCCTCCTGATCAGCTGGGATTCAGGAGCAGATAATAGATAGGGGTGGGGACAGTCACAGATGGTATTTACCGGTTCTCTGAACTACTCACTACCAGTTCTAGTCAGACGTGACCCGACAAATGCGCGAACGACAAAAGCGCGCCGACAAAACTGTGGCGCTAAAACCGCAATGTCAAAAGCGCGCTGACAACAGCGCTTCGACAAAAGCGCGCTGACAGAAGCGCGATTTAAGTTAAGGTAAGGTTTAGGGTTAGGTTTAGGGTTAGGTTTAGGGTTAGGTTTAGGGTTAGGTTTAGGGTTAGGTTTAGGGTTAGGTTTAGGGTTAGGTTTAGGGTTAGGTTTAGGGTTAGGTTTAGGGTTAGGTTTAGGGTTAGGGTTAGGGTTAGGGTTAGGGTTACAGCGTGCTTCTGTCGGTGCGCTGTTGTCGGTGCGCTTCAGCACTCATTCGTCAGCGCGCTTTTGTCAGGCGCGCTTTTGTTGTTCACGCATTTGTGGTGGAACCCTGGTCAGAACCTGCTAAATACCACCTCTGGTATGCTTTCATTGTTCCAAAGATGCTTTCCACCCTTCAAGGGGAAATTGGACTGTCTTCATTTTTTTTTTTTTGAAGGTGTTTCACTTCTCATCCAAGAAGCTTCTTCGGCTTATCCCTGAACTACAGTTTTCTGCTAAGAATCTCTTTCTGAATTCTTCTTTCTCAAATCCATCTTAGATACATGCAGGAGAATCCTTGTGGCTCGGGAGATCCAATGTATCCCTAAAGAACTACTCTTTGGAAAGTGAGTGTAGGACAGCAATGTCTCTTAGCAATGAGCAAGTTGCTCATGAAAGAAAATCATATCCAACCCTATTTGAGAATATATTGTCCTAATGCTGAATGTGGAATTTATTCTGTTCTTTTCAAATTCTTTTCACTCATATTAATTGGCAGCGTTAACCTTTCAGCTTCTGGGATGAGAAGTGAAATGTCTTCAAAGAAAAACAAGAAAGTCCAGTTGCTTCTTGGAAGAAGAAAAAAGTACTTTTGGTGCAATCATAACCTGGATGTCTGAGAATCTCCATAGAGTTTGTGCTCTCAGAGCAATCACTGAACAACGAATCAAGATGATGATGATGATGATGATGATGATGATGATGATGATGATGATGATGATGATGAAAGGGTCACATAAATAGAACACAGGTCTTTAAAGTTATCAGCTCAGAAAACACAAGACTATGTTTCTGGACAATGTTCCCTGAAGCTCTGGATTCTTGGAGAAGTATATTGTTGTTGTTAGCTGTGAAGTCATGTCCTGCCCATCGCAAACCCATGGACAACATTCCTCCAGGCCTTCCTGTCCTCTAACATCCTATGGAGTCCATTTCAGCTCACACCAACTGCTTCAGTGTCTCCATCCAGCCACCTCATTCTCTGTCATCCCTTTCTTCTTTTGCCCTCAATCATTCCTTGCATTAAGGCTGTTCTCCAGTGAGTCCTTCCTTCTCATTAGGTGACCAATGTATTTGAGCTTCATCTTCAGGATCTGCCCTTCTAAAGTGCAATCAGGGTTGATCTCCTCTAGGACTGACCGGTTTGATTGCCTTGCGGTCCAAGTGCAGGAGTCTTCTCCAGCACCATAGTTCAAAGGCCTCAATTCTTTGGTGCTCAGTCTTTCTTAGGTCCAACTTGTTTCTTATGGCTAAGCATAAGAACATGAAATTTAAAGGAATGTTGGCAAGAACAGCAGAGAAATAAAAAAAATAAAGGTCAAGAGTCATTGTGGCTTCCCCAAGTGTTCATGGAAACATGACCCGACAAATGCGCGAATGTCAAAAGCACGCCGACAAAACCGCGGGGCTAAAACCATGATGTCAAAAGCGCGCCGACAACAGCGCGCCGACAAAAGCGCGCCGACAGAAGCGCGATTTAAGTTAAGGTAAGGTTTAGGGTTAGGTTTAGGGTTAGGTTTAGGGTTAGGTTTAGGGTTAGGTTTAGGGTTAGGTTTAGGGTTAGGTTTAGGGTTAGGTTTAGGGTTAGGTTTAGGGTTAGGTTTAGGGTTAGGTTTAGGGTTAGGTTTAGGGTTAGGGTTACAGCGCGCTGTTGTCGGCACGCTTCAGCGCTCATTCGTCAGCGCGCTTTTGTCGGCGCGGTTTTGTCACCGCGGTTTAGTCAGGCGCGCTTTTGTCGTTCGCGCATTTGTGGTGGAACCTCATGGAAAATCTCAAGTTATTTCAGTAATAATCAGATTAAGCCTCACTTATAAAACGGCCATCATTTTCTCCCTTCCAAATTGTTTGACTAACGGATTAGTATCAATTATTTCAGCCGTAATATCGAGTCAATGAATAAAACAGTCAGTGAAAGAAGCTGATCCAGAACTCCGATGTTTTGGCTGGCATTATCAAAGATATTGCTTTTAGTACAGCCCATTAATCTGTCAGCTTAAATATTTAGGTTTTGGAGTGTAAATATCAAATCAATGAACAGTCAACATGGGAACTGTTTCAGCAATACTTCCAAAGCAACCAAAATTCCAGTTTTGTTTTGAGAACCACTACACTTTGATTGCAAGAACACTGAGAGCAATGGAACAACAGCCCTAATGACACTTCTTGTGAATTCCCTTGTCTTACTTTATGCTCTCAGACACATTAGAAATTAAATATATTTCAAATTTCACAATGATCTTCGAGAGGCTTGTTTCTCGTTTATCACAATATGTCACCATATGGGAATAAATTGAAGAACAAAATGTATTAATTTGATGAGGAAAAGAAAAAACAACGAAGACATAATGAGGCTCTACTGGAACAGGAATCCTCTGAGTAATATATTTTAAAGTGATGCCAATTATGATTGTTATGGAATAAGAACAATCACATATCCGAATCCAGTATATGATTTTGCAACACTTTTTGTGATCAAATAAATTATAGGACTATTTTTTCTTCGTGTTCTACATAAAACACATTTGATTGGAATTTGTCTTTCCATAAAGCAGATGTTACTGTTCTGACTTAGGCTTCACCAAATCACGAAGCAGACTCCTTGTCCCGACAAAACCCCTTTTTATTAAGCTGATGTGAATTTCTCTCATTCACATCCAGCAAAGTCCCGGCAAACAGTCTTTCAAGGGTGAATTTACAACCACAGACCTTATCAGGCTTGGAGAGCTGCCAGGCCGATATCTTCCAAATGCCAGAAAATACTTGGCAAGGAGTCTCTGAGAGTCACAAACAGCTATTCAAAGTGAACTAATTCTCTTCTGCAAACTCCACTCCCTTTTCGCTCCTCTTTATTCCCTAGGGGAGGGGTCATTCACCATCCACCTGTGTCTTTACTCCCAAGTCGACCCTTGTTCCTTAGCTGTTCCCTTCTCCTGGCAGCTCTGCGCATGCGCACATCGGGAACAGGCTCCAGCTGTTCTTCTGCACCACTGATCTCCGACGGCAGCTGATAACTGTTGGAGGGCCCTGGCCTATCACTGCCTCTGATGCAGAGCCCTCATCAGAGCCTTCCCCAGACTCCAGGACTGGCCCATGTTGCTCCCCAACCTCCTCACTGTCTAAGTCTGACTGTGGCGGGCTGGCGGGCCACAACAGTTACTTTCAAATCCAATTCAGTTCTTAACACATTCACCCATGTACAGGTAGTCCTCAATGTATGACCACAATAGAGCCCAAAATTTCAGTTGCTAAGCAAGACATTTATCAAGTGAATTTTGCCCCATTTTACAACCATTCTTGCCACAGCTGCTAAGTGAATCCCTCCATATGTTAAGTTAGTGATATGGTTGTTAAGTGATTCTGGCTTCCCCGTTGGCTTTGCTTGTCAGAAGGTCGCAAAAGGGGATCACATGACCCTGGGACACCACAACCGTCATAAATATGAGGCAGTTGCCAAGGGTCTGAATTTTGATCACACAACCGCAAGGGTACTGCAAACGGCCATACTTTCTGATTCTAATGAATTTAATTACCATATTTTCAGCGTATGAGACTCCCCTCCACCTCAAAAAAAGAGAAGGAAGTTGGGTGCATCTTATACACCGAATGTTAGATTTGATAAAGAAGAATTCAGAAAGAGATTATTGGCATCCTACCTTCTCTTATACTTTAACTCCCCTTGTGGTGCAGTGGTTAGAGTGCAGCACAGCAGGCCACTTCAGCTGACTGCTATCTGCAGTTCGGCGGTTCAAATCTCACCAGCTCAAGGTTGACTCAGCCTTCCATCCTTCCGAGGTGGGTAAAATGAGGACCCAGACTGTGGGGGCGATATGCTGACTCTGTAAAACCACTTAGAGAGGGCTGAAAGCCCTATGAAGCGGTATATAAGTCTAACTGCTATTGCTATTGCTACTTATTAAGCTAACTTTAGGTAAATTGTAACATTCCTTGTTCATTCATTCATAAGCTAACTGAAATTTCTTAGTCCGATATTTATTTTGAATATAGTCAGTCCATCTTCTCCATTCCAACTTGTATTTAGTTAATTAGCTTATGTTAGTGTATGATTGTTAAATGTTTATACCTTGTATTTTGCTCTGGGAGGTTGGGGGGAGGGAGGGAAGGGGAAGGGGAAATATCTGTAAAATCTATTAAAACTTTTTAATAAAAAAAAGAAAGAAAGAGATTATTGGCAGAAAACTGTACGGATAAGCAAACGGGAGATCTCCAGAGGTTTTGGAGCACACCTTCTACTCATTGAAGATTCAGTGGTGGAGAACATCTACTCATTGAAGATTAGAAATCATCTAATCTGTAAACCGAGGCTTCTAGATGAATTTTAGCCACTAAAAAGCCATTAAAAACACATTGGCTATTTAGAATTTATAGAGGACTTTGTAAATGAACCTTGGGAAGTAGCCAACCCACCAACTTTTACGAAATGAGTTCAGCAATCCTTGCATATATTTTCTTAATTCTTAGCAGATGTAATGTTAAAAAACAAAGGAAGAATTAAGAACCGAAACAATAATGTAACCACAAACACACCAATAACTAGGAAATTGCGATTCCATAATATTGGACCATATATGGGCTGGAGTGTTATCTACCTAACCCAATTTTAATAGGCACTGCAGCTAATTGTGTTTTTATTTCACTTTTGACCATTTCCTCCTTCTTCTTCTCTCTGGTTTTTATCTTAATGGCCATGCTTTGCACCCAATTTACTGTATTTGTGATAGAAATCGATTTCAATGTTCCACAGGAATGAAGAAAGTTTACCAACACTCAAGTAAGCTGTCAATAAGGAACAGCCTTGTTGTATGATTCTCTCATTTACCTGATCAATTGTAAAGAAATTGTTTGCAATTGGGAAGAGTGTAATTTTACTGTAATAATTACGGAAGATCCATATTTATTTATAGCCAAGATAAGAGCCCAATAGTTAGTGAATTGATTGCTTGGCACTGTTATTCCTCCTGCTTTAATTTTGCCCTAATTATTAGAGATAAAGCTTTCAGTATGATTAAAGTGTAGGAGGCACTTAAGGAAAGTAGGAAAAACAAGCATTGCACTTCAACAAATTGGAATCCAGACATATCTTTTCAAAAGCATGACGAAGTTTTAGATGAAGAAAAAATAAATAAACATTTGCACACACAACCACACACACAAAGGTTTCTCTGTTGCTACCTCATCATTTTTTCTACTTTTCTGCCTGTTGTAAAAAATAACAAGAGTTGTAAGGGACCTTGGAGGTTTTCTACTCCAACCCAAGGGTGAAATCAACACCCATCCTCCGCGAGCTGCACTGGCTCCCGATTGGTCTCCAAACGCACTTCAAGGTGCTGGTCATCACCTTTAAAGCCCTACATGACTTAGGGCCTGGATATCTATGGGACCGTCTTCTGCCACATACCTCCCAGCGACCGATAAGATCTCACAGGGTGGGCCTTCTCCAGGTGCCGTCAACTAGACAATGTCATTTGGTGGCTCCTCGGGGGAGAGCCTTCTCTGTAGCTGCTCCGGCCCTATGGAGCGATCTACCCCCAGAGATCCAGACCCTCCCCACTCTCCCGGCCTTCAGAAAGTCTATTAAGACCTGGCTTTTCCAGCAGGCCTGGGGCTGTTGACCTCTTGAATGAGGTCAAGCCCCACTACAGTTGAGTGTTGTGTTTTAACCTGTTTGTTTGTTTTTTCTTACTTTTTAATTTTTTTAGTATTTTAAATTGTCTTTTATGTAAGCCACCCGGAGTCCTTTGGGATTGGGCGGCATATAAGTTTATTAAACTTAAACTTAAACCTTCACTACCGGTTCGCAAATGTCAGTGCAAGCCACCTCTGCGCATGTGCATGACCTTCTGCATATGCGCAGAGCATCAAAAACAGGAAGTTCAGGTGGGTGGGCGGAGCCTCCTGCTGTCACCGCTATTGGTTTGCCTGAACTGGATAGAACCGGGTGAATTGCTCTCCGGGTCCAACCTCCTGCTCAAGCAGGAGCCCCTATACCAGTGATGGAGAACCTTTTTGGCACCCAATACCCAAACCAGAATGTGCACATGCATGAATGCATGTCCGTGCGCCAAAGCACCAGAAACACAAAAAACAGCTGGCCGGTGATGAGCCTATGGCATGCATGCCAGAGGTGGCACACAGAGCCCTCTCTGTGGGCATCTGTGGCATTGCCAGCTGCTGTTCTGGTTTCCATTATGCACATGCACACCAGCCACCTGGTCTTCGGGTTTCCAGTGCTGTGGCATGCGTGAAGACCAGCTGGAAACCAGAAGAGCAGCTAGCGATGGTGCACATTCCCCCAGAGAGGGCTCTGCATGCCACCCTTGGCACCCATGCCATAGGTTCGCCATCACAGCCCTAATGTCAGCGTTCCAAGTATCATGCAGAATTAAATCAGAGACCAAGGCAAAACTATCCTTAAAGTTCCAATTTAATAAGACAGACATGTTGGCATCATGCTATGGAATCCCTATACTGGAAATGACATCATAATTCCACCCAGTTAAAAGTTCATGATCTTGTCCCCACACCCACAATCCATCATATGGTCCAATCTTCTTCTTCCATGCTGGCATTCACACCCAGCTGCTTCCGGTCAGGTGTACTGGTGCAGAGACAAAGGATGACCTTGGCTTCTAGTAAAGAATGAAAACAATACATTCCACAATCTCCTCCTGTCTATTCCCCCCTCCCATCAACTATACTAAAGAAACAGCATAATGAAATAAGAGAAAGCCACACACCAAAATTCTAAAAGGAATTTAATTGCAGGCCTGACTTCTATACTATTTGTGATAAGTGACTATTCAGTATCTTCTTAAAAACCTCCAGTGATGTGGCACCCACAACTTCTGAAGGCCAGCTGTTCCACTGATGACTGTTCTTACTGTCAGGGCATTTTTTCTTAGTTCTAGGTTGAATCTCTCCTTGGTTAGTTTCCATCCTTTGTCTATTATACCTGGGATTTTGGGCCAGACTCTCTGGACTTCTGGATCTTTCTACTCTTGGCTTTAATCCCCGATGACAACAATGATACTGCACCCTGGCTATCACCCAAGATATCCCCTTCTTAGTATTTCTTCCAGAACTTGTGTACAACTGCTTGGCTAAGCGTTCTCTCTGCCTCTCCAGTGCTTTAACACAATCCCATCATGAAACCAGTGTCAACTTGCTCCATTGGGAATGATTGGACTACAACAGGATAATTCCGGCAAGACTTTGGAAACGTTCATATCCATTCCCAAGCTCAGAAAATACCTGTTCCCAGTGCACGCATGCGCAGAGTTGCCAAATGAAGGGAACAGCTAAAGAATAAGGGTCGACTTGGGAGTGAGGCCACAGATGGACGGTGAATGGCCCCTCCCATAGGGAATAAAAGAGGAGCAAAAGGGGAGTGGAGTTTGCAGGAGGCAATTAGTTAATTCCTGCATTCTTGCCACGTATTGTGGCATATGAAAGATACCAGCCTGGCCACTCTCCAAGCCTGATAAAGGTCGGTAATTGTGAACTATCTTGAAAGGCTATGGGCCAGAACTTTGCTGGAGAGGAATTCACTGTCAATTAAATAAAAGGTAGATGAGGACTCAGCTTCGTGCTGCTGGGGAAGCCTTGGTCAGAACAGTAAGAATCATTATTTAGGGAAAGAGAGGTGAAATATTTTTTCAGATTCAGATACAAGATCATACTGAGAAGTGGCTCAGCCAGGCACCTCCCTGATTCAGTAGGTATCGTCTGTGTGTGTGTGTGCTAGAGTGTCATTGTGGTTAAAACATAAGTTAAAATATAAGGATGAGGAGAGAGAGAGAGCGATACACCAAGTTAGGAACTGAATTCAGTTTGAGAATGGGATCAGTTTCTCAGTTTCTCTCAGCCCAAAAGCCAGAGTCATACAGTGTTGAAAGTGTGTGTGTGTGTGTGTGTGTGTGTGTGTGTGTGTGTGTGTGTGTGTAATTTTAACAAAATTAAAAAGCCCTCTAAACTCACTACATATTAGTGTATTACATATCACTACATATTAATCGGCATGTATATGGAAATGAAATATATGTACTATAAAGCACTCTGCCAGTTATCTTTTAATTACCATGCATAAATAACTAAAAAAAAGATATTCTAATGAATAGATTATCAGAGAACGAGGACAGGGGTAGAGAAGGGGAAAAATAGATGGAAGATAACCCAGCAGCCTGATTTTCTGTAAGTATCTCTTTGTATAAAAATGTGTGGATTTCCCCAAAGATAATATATGTGTTATCGATAGTAGCAGCCGTAAGCGTTATTTGGTCTCAAATTTATCCATTATATTTATCCCTATAAATTTGTAACTTAGCAAAACCTCTTTGTCATTGATTAAGAGGTAACCACTATTACTGCTTTCACAGCTAATGCAGCATTTGCCTCCAAGCTACCTGATTTATATGCTAATATAGTATTCCTCCATTAATATACTGAATATGAGAAAGTTTGTAGAAATGGCAGTGAGAGGGGGGGGAAATCATAATTTTTAGAATAATCTTATATACATGGATTCGAAAACAATTTGTGTTTTAGAACCTTCTCCCGCATAGGAACAGCATTTCAATCTGTACAGTTGGTTTAACTGAAAATAATTCCTATTGAACGGAGTAAACATTGTTTTTCATTAGGGCGATCCGATATTGCTCTGGTTAAAAATAAAAATAAAAATGACACTTAATAAAAAAAGACAACTATAAAGAACCGTGGATATACAGCTTAGCATATCGATAAGCAGCACACTCTAAATACATTAAGCCCAACTTTCAAAACTATATATTTCCCCGTCTACCAAATCTTGCAGACTCTTCAATAATAGTGGATGTTCTTGCATTCTGCAGAAATCCAGTTATTGCCAAGGCAACCACAGGAAGAATTCAGTATATAGAGAACGTCACTTAGAAAGCCTGAATAGCTGCTGAAAAGGAAAACATTCAGAAGTCTCTTATTCAGTGTAGCATTAAGAGAAGACAGGGTGATGGAAGTGGAACAACAATATGCAATCCTTATCCAATGCTCAACAATTTGATATGGGACATTTACGGTTAGTCCTCGTCTTATGGCCATAATTGAGCACAGCATTTCTGTTCCCAAGTGAGACAGTTGTTAAGTGAACTTTGCTCCACTTTAGGATTTTTTCTGTTGGGGTCCGCCAGCAGAGCTGGCAGCAAATTCGGACAGTGAGGAGGTTGAGGAAGAATATGGGCCAGTCCTGGAGTCTGGAGAAGGCTCTGATGAAGGCTCTGTATTGGAGGTAGAGAGGGGGACAGGGCCGTCCGACAGTTATCAACCTTCAGAGTCAGGTTGTTTAGAATGCAGCATTGCAGGCTAACTCTGCCCACAGTCAAGAGTTTGATGCTGAATGGCACAAGGTTGACTTAGCCTTCCATCCTTAATAAGGTTGATTTAAAATGTTTAGACCCCTCTAAGTCTAATGCCAGTCATTGCCATTAGCTATGGTGGATCTTGCTCTCAATTAAACACTTCAAATTACAGTGGCTTGCTTAGAGCTTGCAAATGGTAGGAAAAGAGAATAAGTGCAACGTGCAACGTGCTCTACATGGGGCAGCCCTTGAAGAGCATTCGGAGACTTCAGCTTGTCCAGAATGCAGCCACGCGAGCGATCGTGGGTGCACCTCGGTTCACCCACGTAACACCTATCCTCCGCGAGCTGCACTGGCTGCCTATTGGTCTTTGGATACGCTTCAAGGTGCTAGTCGTCACTTATAAAGCCCTTCATGGTATTGGACCTGGGTACTTGAGAGACCACCTGCTGCGAATTACCTCCAATAGACCGATTAGATCCCACAGATTAGGCCTCCTCCGAATTCCATCCGCCGGCCAATGTCGACTGGCGACTACCTGGAGGAGAGCCTTCTCTGTGGCTGCTCCGACCCTCTGGAACGAGCTCCCTGTGGAGATTCGAACCCTCACCACCCTCCAGGCCTTCCGCAAAGCCCTTAAAACCTGGCTGTTCCGACAGCCCTGGGGCTAAAGAGCTGTTGCCCCCCCCCCTCGAATGGTATGGTTGTTGTGTGCTTTTAAATTGTGTATTGTTTTATTTGTCTTTTTTATCCCTTATCTGTACCGCCTTCCCTGACTTGGATTGTGAGCCGCCCTGAGTCCCCTTCAGGGAAAAGGGCGGCATATAAATGCAATAAATTCAAATTCAATTCAATTCAAAGTGCACTGGTCCACAACTTCCAAAGTATTCATTCACTACTGGTGTGAAATGGTACAACATTTTGTCAAAGACACAGGTACCCTCAGAAGAAGAAAAAAGCTATCAGAGATGGGTTCCAGATCATATGGGACCGTCACTCTGGAAATTTAGGAAAAAGTTCTCATGTGGCCTTGTAGACTCCTCAAAAAAGTGATTTTCTACTGTTTTTGTGTAAAAGCACACCCCATATTTGAGTGCTTTGGGGACGCTCCAGAGGGAAGTTTTAGATAGGTAAAAATCAGTGTTAACTAACACTTCATTCTTTAGGTATCACTAAGTGATAAGATGCTAAAGATAAGCCCAAAATGATTTGAGAAAATCTTTGCAAATTCTAGGTCACGATCAATCCATCACCCAACCATACATGATGAAATAGGATCTTTATTAATGAACCAATGACTTAGCTGTCAGCAAGGATCAATTTTAATACAATATTTTCTGTCAGGCAAAAGCTTCTAAAATAATTTCTCTTGCTGAAAATAGAGCATTGATGTGACTATTTCACCTGGATATATATTTTTTCTTTGAAAACATAGGCAATTAACTTGGGGAAATTAAATTATCCCCTCAAAATGACATTCTGAATACGGTAAACAGTTATAGAAGTTATAGAAATTAGATCTGATAATCCTTTATTGCAGTAAACATTCAACTGCTATGTTGTATCAATGAGCAGCACAGCAAGTTTTAATATGCATGTTAACATTATTTTATCAAAGTTTTTGGTCCAACTTATGGAAATGGAAGCAGGGTAAACACCTAAGATTCTTGTAGAGAAAAGTTCCCCAATAATGGGCTATAGCATGAATCCAAAAGCTCAGGAAATTAAACCTTTGGTCTCGGTAACCGACCCAATTGTATCCTGCAATTTTATTTCTTTTTAGAAACCATTTTTGGATTATTATTATTATTGTCGATCAGAAAGTTCGGAGGTTCGGCATTTCGAATCCCTAGCGCCAAGTAACAGAGTGAGTTCCCATTACATGTCCCAGCTTCTGCCAACCTAGCAGTTCGAAAGCATTTAAAAATGCAAGTAGAAAAATAGGAACAACCTTTGGTGGGAAGGTAACTGCGTTCTGTGCACCTTTGGCATTTAGTCATGTCATCCACATGACCACGGAGACGTCTTTGGACAGCGCTGGCTCTTCAGCTTTGAAAGGGATAAGAGCACTGCCCCCTAGAGTTGGGAACAACTAGTACATATGTGCAAGGGGAGCCTTTACCTTTATTTTTATTAATATTAGGATTAGTTCTTACAGTGACCTGATTAGAAGCCAGAATAGAGGTAGAAGTAAGAATTAGAGGGAATTTAAGCAGTTGTAATATCTATATCAATTGAATATAAGTAATAACTAGATGGGAAGATGAGAGATTGAAAAATGGTATTACTATGCATGTTTAAGAAGATTATTGATATTAGAATGGAACATGGAAACATTGAATAATTGAAATAATCTCAAGTATGTTAATATTAGGATTATACAAGTTTGATTCATGTAACAATTGACTGTTGTTATTTGTATTAATATGAGTTATATCTAGGGGTCACACTATTCGTGTACTGAAGTTGTTTTATGTTTAAAAATAAAAATCCAATAAAACATTTTTTTTTAAAGGAAGCAGACAAAGAGAAAGAAGATAGCACCGCATTACAAATTTGATATGTTACACTTAAAGTTTATTTACACTCTGAGAGTGGATGAATTACGCTTTGGAGTAAAGATACGTAGGGTGATGCTGTCTGTGTAACAGAATTATGACATACATGTGCTGAAGATGAGAGAGATAAAACCCATCTATGCAGTCTCTATGCAGAAAGTCTGTTGATTGGATTACAATCCTTATCCCAATTTATCTATCTGCAAATTGTAATGGAGTTGGTAGTTTTAAGCCATCTGAGTTTAAATTCAGCTTTGGCAACCCACACATCAATTTTAGCAGAACCAACAGGATCTTCTTCCCCCACTTCTCCTTTTTAATTCACTAAAGCAAAATTTCCTTGATCAGCTCAAAGCTTTTGTCCCCGTACTGACGTTTGCAATTCATTAAGACTGTGTGATTTCAAGGTGACTTAAATTTTAATGGATTCCTTTTTTAAAAAAAAAGTTTGGAATTTCTTAAGTGATAGAGACGAAAGAGAACTGCAGGTCTCTTTCATTAATTTGGAGTTTCACAGTGTGTAGTTATAAAATCTACATGCCACAGGATGTAATAGTTAAAATATACAACATTCACACGGTTCTCCATAGCAACCGAAAGAGAAGCCACTTTTTTCCCCCCAGAGAGGCAGTGCTTTATTACACCAGACAGTTCTCTCTGAGTTTCAGTACACAAATTGCAATTTTCATCCTGCTTAAGAAAAGAATGTTTGCCATTGTTTTAACATTACTGTTTTCTTGGTGCCGATACCATCCCTTAAAATCATCCACTCCTCAAAGGGCATTAGGAAGCACAGAGTTAATTTGTACAAAATGTTTTATAGAGGGCAAGACTGGCCAAAATGTATAAAGATAGATCTGCTAAATGTTAGAAGTGTAATCAACCATTGGGTACATACTATCATATATGGAGGACTTACCCAAAAGCTAAAAAGATATTGGATGAAAATACATACCTGGCTGGAAAAAAAAATGATAAAGCAGCATATAGACTTGAAACCAGAGAAATTTTTTGTTGGGCATCCTACTGGAAAAAATAGGATAAATAGCAATAGCAATAGCAGTTAGACTTATATACCGCTTCATAGGGCTTTCAGCCCTCTCTAAGCGGTTTACAAAGTCAGCATATTGCCCCCACAGTCTGGGTCCTCATTTCACCCACCTCGGAAAGATGGAAGGCTGAGTCAACCTTGAGCCGGTGAGATTAGAACCGCTGAACTGCAGATAACAGTCAGCTGAAGTGGCCTGCAGTACTGCACCCTAACCACTGCGCCACCTCGGCTCTATATATCTGGTTTTACATATGCTAAGTTCAGCCAGAATTGTATTTGCACAACAATGGGAAAATGGTGAGATTCCATCTGATGAGAATGTAATTAAGAAAATACTAGAATGCACAGAAATGGACAGACTAACACTTATTCTTAATGATAAAGATGAAACTGAATATTTTTTTTGATGTGGGATGTATTTTATCAATGGTTAGACGATAGAAACAGAAGTTAGAAAGGAGGAGCTATAAAAAGAGGAAATGTTAATGTGTAGAGAATTTGAAGATGAAGATGTTATGTATTATTGTAATTATATTACTATATAGTTATATTATTAATATTATTGTGATGAATATACTGTAACAATAAATGTGTGGATCATGACTGTTCAAATAACTGTATCCAGATCACACACTGTTTGATGGAAATGGAAAGTAATATAAATAAAACAAATAAATTTGGGGAAAAAAGAAGCACTGAGTTAAGTTAAAAGCCACTGGTTTAAGAAATTCTGATAATCCAAAATGCCTTCTTATCTCTATAATCAGAATCATAGATCAGCATCACAGATTTAAGATATCTTGACCAAAATTTAATTCCCTGAATTAGCCACAGTTTATTGAAATGCTACCGTAAATGAATGTAGGAAAAATGCATCCAAATATACTACAGGATAACCACTGTTGTCTAAAGAGTGTGAGGTGGCTTGAATGTTGGCTGTCCTGCAGCTGTGGTGGTATCCTAGTTTACTTTTTACGTGGATAGTTGCAGTGGTGGGTTTCTGGAGGTACGCCCCGGTACAGGAGTACCGGTGCCTGCTGGAAGAACCGAGTACCATTCCAGTACGGTGCTCGGGAGGGTCCACCCTCCCGCCCGAGCTCCTTACCTGTATTTGAGCTCTTTGGCGCTTCCGCGCATGTACACAGAGCATATGGTGCATGTGAGACTCTCCGCCGAGCAGCTGCAGCATTGCGGAGGTGTTGCGGAGGTAATGACGCATGCTCATGCTGTGCGAATGCATGTGGTGGATGCCGGGCCCCGTTGCACTGTACAGGTTGCAATGAGATCCGGAACCAGGGGTGGGTTTCAACTGGTTTGCAGCGGTCCCTGCGAACTGCTTGGTCGGCGAACCCGGAAGTAAGTAACTTCCGGGAACTGCAAAGGGCCCACCCGCCCGCCTGTGCTCCTTACCCGGTTTTGACAAGTTCTGCGCTTCCACGCATGCGCAGGACGCATACAGCGCCTATGCGATCCTCCAGGAGCAGCTGGAGCATTGCACAGATGCTAGTACGCATGTGTGCGCCACGCATGTGCATGAAGACGCCGCCGGCCCCGTTCCAACCAAACTAGTTGGAACGGGGCGAGAAACCCACCCCTGTCCGGAACCCACCACTGGATAGTTGTTATGATGTCCTTGGGCACTGCTGCAAAGGCATTTTAAACCCGATAGAACATTTTGTTCCCATCCACCTGTCAAGCATGCAGCGTTCTGAAATCAAAATCCCACGATGCTATGTAAACCTCTGTAGGTTTTGAAAGTGTGCTAACTAGCTCTGAAAGTGAGTAAATTCAGCTGATAGCCAGAAGAAATACAAGCAAGGTAGCTGTAGAGAATTTCCTTTGGAAAGATAAAATAAGTGACTACCCAAGAGAAGGATTTTTTTTACTCATCTGCCCTTAGCAGTGAAGGCATGACTGGTCCTATTCCTGATGCAATGAGGATGAGAGAGGAGTGGGTAGGTGATGCAGCTAGAGGCCCAATTTTTGAGTTCCACGATTGGCCAGCTGAGCAAGAGGAAAAGAGCGATGCTAACTTTTGCTTGCAAACAAAAGGTGAAGATATACACATGATATAGGTTGGATTTGGAGGGCAGAATAGTGACTGACAGTTGCTCTTGAATACACTGGGTATAACGTAGAGGTGGGTTCCTACCAGTTCGCACCTATTCAGTAGAACCGCTTCATCAAATCTACAAAACCAGTTAGAAGAGGTTCCATCAGTGGACCCAGAAAGCAGGCCACACCTACAGAAGAGATTCCAAAATTTTTGAAACCCACCACTGGTCCTTGGATATGATTATTTTACACTATCATGCTCATATTTATAAAACTCAGTGCCTCTGTGAAAGGTAAGGATGACTACTGCGTTTGTGGTGCAATCAGAACATTGCTTGTGTTGAAGTTGTTTTAACGCAAACCAAAGATGCCTTTTAAAAACAAGTTTACATCATATTCTTATGCATGCCACACATGTGTGTGAGGTAATTTAAGGTGGTTCTGACAAGTGTCGTCGGCATCTTCATATCATATCCGGTCACATGGGTGGCAAGCCACTCCCATCCAGTCACATGGGTGACAAGCCACTCCCACAAAGGAGGCCACACCCACAGAGTAGGTTCGAACAATTTTTGAAACTACCACTGGTATAACGTTTGGGTGCTATATGAAAACAACACAACTAACCATTGTGTGTAGCACAACTTGCTACTCTCCACAGCCAACTTGCCATGGGATAACAGTTAACTAATCTCAAAGAAAGGGTGGAATAGAATCATTAAAGACAGGGTGCAAACGGAAGAAGAAAATGAAATGTGAATGATAATAAATACAATATTTTAAAATTATTTTTAATAATTAAATTTAATGGTTGAATTGCCCATGGCTAGTTGACCCACAGCAAGTTGGCCATGGAAAGTTGACTGCAGTAAGTTGATTGCAATGAGTTGTCCCATTCTGCTAACCATCAATAATCATCTTAGATCGTCCTCCCTTTTTCTTTCCTTAAGATTACAAGAAATGACAAACTTTACCCAAGTTTTTTTAAAAAAAACCATACATGAAAACAACGCTTCCAAAATCTGACTCCACGTTCTTAACCTTTTAGAATTGTGGGTTAAATTTTGCCGTGGTTGCCAAGTCTCCCTATTTCTTCTGAACCTGATTGTAGTTCCAAACAACTTTAAAAGAAAAATGGGAGAAAAATGGATGGAAAGAATCTAACCAGGCATAAAGTAATTAATCACAATTTTAAAAGCTGGCATGTGTAGTAAATACTGTAAATGAAAGGCTGTTCTAAAGCAATTAGTTCTAAATCAATATAAGACATTTTGCTTGAGGGAAAACACAGATTACACTCTTGATAATGTGTCATTATTACTAGGACAGCATTTATATTGCTTACTTTATTATCAATAATTGTAACCTAGTGAAACTTTTTTCCGCCACCAATGCTGATGTGGAACCCTTTCACTTCTTTCAATGTCAGCATAGAAGGGGCTCTTGATGATATCGGGCTGACATATTTTTTTTCCAGGTTAATGGGATAATGTAGCGTGAGTTACCGTTTTTTTTTCAGAGTATAAGATGCACCTGTTTCTCCTCTAAAAGAGGGTGAAAATTTGGGGGTGTCTCATACACCAAATGTAGCCCTGTCCACCCACCAGTCCCCACCCTTTGGCCTCTGCCTCGCAGTAATTTACCTCCTTGCAGCAAAAGGAGGAAATGGAGGCCGGTGCTGAAATTGAAAGTGAAACTTGCTGTTTGCTGCAAGGAGGCAAATGGCTGGGAGGCAGAGGCAGATTTTTTTTCTTCTTCTAATCAGGCTAAACTGAAACAGATTGTTGTTTGCTGCAAGGGGCAAATTGCTGGGAGGCAGATTTTTTTCTTGTGCTAATCAGGCTAAACTGAAACAGGCTGTTTGCTGTTTGCTGCAAGGAGGTAAGTCAATAACTATAAATGTCTATAGAATGTAGAGCCGAGGTGGCACAGTGGTTAGAGTGCAGCACTGCAGGCTACTTCGGCTGACTGCAGTTCTGCAGTTCGGCTGTTCAAATCTCACCGGCTCAAGGTTGACTCAGCCTTCCATCCTTCCGAGGTGGGTAAAATGAGGACCCGGATTGTTGGGGGCAATATGCTGACTCTGTAAACCGCTTAGCGAGGGCTGAAAGCCCTATGAAGCAGTATATAAGTCTAACTGCTATTGCTATTGCTATGTTCGCCACCTCCTGCACCTCAAAAATAATGAGACCTCCCCAAAAATAAGGTCAAGTGCTTATTTCGAGGGTCAAAAAAAATAAGACCCTGTCTTATTTTCGGAAAAAATACGGTATTCAAATTTAGTTTCTATTGCTATGTTCAAATTATTAGACCTGTTTTTTAAAGACTGCTTTGTTATTGTTCTAGGCAACTTAATAAAATGAAGAAGCTTTTTAAAATAAATGCTTGATCTGAAGAGACCCACTACTATTGTATCTTCTTTTAAACAGCAGAGAATAATATATACCTCCAGAAAGCCACATCTCTTTGAACAGCATCTGTACAAGTATAGTCTGAAATGGAACACCACAAGCAGTGTATATCTTCTGTACTGTTTGCTGTTTGGTGCAAGAAGGCAAATTGCTGGGAGGCAGAGGCAGAATTTTTTTCCCCTTGTTGTCCTCCCCAAAAGATAGGTGCGCCTCATACTTCAGAGTGTCTTATACTCTGAAAAAAACAGTAAGTACAAACTGGAACAAAAAAAAACACAAGACAGGGACACAAGGTTAACCTTCTGACAGTGCCCTGAGTGATTGTTCTTCTTAATAATAGCAATAGCAATAGCAGTTAGACTTATATACTGCTTCATAGGGCTTTCAGCCCTCTCTAAGTGGTTTACAGAGTCAGCATATTGCCCCCAACAACAATCCAGGTCCCCAGTCTAAGGATGGAAGGCTGAGTCAACCCTGAGCTGGTGAGATTTGAACAGCCAAACTGCAGAACTGCAGTCAGCTGAAGTAGCCTGCAGTGCTGTACTCTAACCACTGCGCCACCTCGGCTACGGAGGGAAATAACAAAGGGAAAGGTAATCTCTAGAGTTTTAGTTTGTTCAGAAGCTAAAGCCACTCAAACTCCTTGGGTTCCTTCGGGGTTGGGGCGGGGGGAAGTAGACTTAATACACTGGATGTTAAGCGTTTACCAAAGCTGGAAATGGGACCTCGTGCTTCAACTTTGCCAGCCTACGAGGACTGCTTTTATCTTCGCTCTTCATGCAGAACAATGGTTTAAGTGCCAATCACGGAGCTGGCAGATGAAGGTCCTTGGAGGACATGACAAAAATCACACACATTTTTCTTAAAAGCTGCCCTTCCCACTTCCCATCTCCAATTTGCTCTGCGCTCTTTCATTTCCTTCCGTGTGAAATGACAATAATGAAACAAAAAAGTGCGGGTAAAGGGAGACATTCAATAATCGGATAAATGTGGCATTATATGGCAGAGGAGGGAGAGAAATGGGGCACAGGGGTGTAGTTTCAGGATAATGCCGGGACCATTTGATCCTCTTTTGCTTTCAGTTCCTTAGACTCAACTGTGCCTACAATGAGTTCTCTGATTGTCTAAACTAAATGACTGACACATTGACACCATAAACAGTAATGTGTTAGAAGTGCACACCAAAGGGACCCCCGCTCCTTTTGCAGGCACTCTTATTCCTTGAATATGGAAATTTTCTTGCTCTGCTTATGATACACGGGCAGCTTTTCTTCCCTGCTTTCTTGCATTGTTAAATTGCATCGAGTTATTGTTAGGAAACAGAGATGTTTCAAGAATCCTCAAGATACCTCCATGAAACTGGCAGCTGAAGACGCTGGTTCTTGTTTCCATTTTTTTTTTCAAAATTGAAACAATCAGCAAATATAGCATCCTTCCATCTCTCTTCCCAGTGCAAAAGAACTTTCATGTTGTTGTTTTTTTCCTGGCATAGTTGAAAGGAAACCAGGAAATAAAATCAAGAGGGCTGCCTCTAAAATAGAAGCTGTCTTTTCTGAGAGGAGTGGCATGATGGCTTAGCCATTAAGATGTGGGGCTTGTCAGCTGGAAAGCCGGCAGCCTGGGTTCGAGACCTGAGTACTGCCTACTTCTGTTACTTGCCTTAGCTCCTGCCCACCTAGCAGTTCGAAAGCATGCAAATGCAAGTAGATAAATAGGTTGTCAGGCCTGCAGCCATCATTTATTTTGGATCTTTGGCCTGCCACACTTTCTATTATTCCACTATGCATTTTCTATTGTGGGAAAATGGGAAGGGGGATTGTACAGAGTTAGATGCTATGTAGCCATAACAAAATATTTCTAGAAAGCCAAGGTCATCCTTTGTCTTTGCACCTATGCACCTGACCAGAACTGGATGAGTGTTTGTTGCTGTTTGTTGTCTATTGGATTTATATGCAATAAACAACAAACAATATATGCAATAAGCAAGAAGGGGAAGTTGCCAGCATGGCAGTGCATGATTGGACCATGTGATGGACTTGTGGGCTGCAGGGATAAGATCTTGAACGTTCAACTGGGTGGGAAAACTGGAAAGCCTTCAGATTCAGGTTTTCACAGATGTGCCAACATGGCTCTCTTAATAAATTGGAACTTTGAGCAATACTTTGCCTTGGACTCTGACTTACTTTTGGGTGCTATTTGGAACCCTGACAGGTATTTACCAGAGGTATTTACCCTGACAGGTACCACTTTGGAAGATGGAAGAGCTAAGGAGAAATTTCCCAACAGTTAGAATAATTCATCAGAGGAACATCTTGCCTGCAGAAGTTGTGAATGCTCCAACACTGGATGTTTTTAAGAAGATGTTGGATAACAATTTGTCTGAAGTGGTGTAGGGTTTCCTACCTAAGCAGAGGGTTGGACTAGAAGACCTCCAAGGTCCCTTCCAATTCTGTTATTCTATTCCTACTCTACTCTACTCTACTCTACTCTACTCTACTCTACTCTACTCTACTCTACTCTACTCTACTCTACTCTACTCTATTCCAGCATTCCATGACACCATGCTGGCCATGTGACTGCAGAAATGTCTTCAGGCTTAATGATCTTGAAACAGAAATGATCACTGCCCCCTACAGTCAGCAGTGATTAGTGGAGTACCAAAGATGCTGTTTTTAAGAGTCAACTGGACTTTCTGATTTTTCTTTGAAGATGTTTCCCTTCCCTTCCAAGAAGCTTCTTCAGGCTGAGAAACTCCATAGATGATTAGTGGCGTAAAATCCACGGGGACTATTTCCTGAAAGATACAGGCAGTCCTTGTAATACAACTGGTTGCTTATTGGCTGTTTGAAGTCACAACAGACCCAAAAAGGTTACTTATGATCCACATTCAAAGTTCTGACAGCCCCTCTCCCTTGCTCTCATATGATCACATTTTGAGGGCTTCATAATACAGTGGTTTGCAGTATCCCACTGTCTTAAATTCTTACACTGGATTTAGATTATGAGTCAATGCAGCTGTGATGCACCAAAAGCAACAACATAAGCCAGATACATATTAACAACACCTAGAGGTATTTATTTGATATCCATTTTCTATGCAACTATTGTCAGCCAAGAAGTAGTGTTTCCAGCTGTGAGCAGTACATCTCAGGGCTCTTTGGAACAGGAGCCAAAAAGATGTTATGGCATAATAAGCAAGAGACTAGATAAGCTCCATTTCAAATCCCCCCTCCCTTTTGGCCAGATGCTAATGCCTGGAAACAGTAATGTTAAATTGGTGTCTAAATTAGCTCCTCCCTAGAAGGCAATGTGTTCCACTGATCATGAGATTTAACTTGTAGATCTTACCAGAACTCCAACCACTATCCATAACACATATGGCACAGATCTGACAAGAGTTTACTAGCTCACTGACAGCACACAGCAAACATGTCCATGTGAAATTGGGGACTGGAAGCTAAAACATATGAAGAACAGTTGCAGGAATAAGGCTCAGGCCTTAATGGCCCATTGACAAAGGTGGGAGGATGAGTTTCTGCCTTCCCTTTAGGGGGAAATTGAATTTGAATTTATTGCACTTATATGCAATATTATATATTCTGTCCTTTTAATATTTCCTAAAATATTTCCTTTTTCTAAGAGAGGGGTGGGTGCTGACTTCCTACAAGAAGATGCAATGAGGCTAGCATTGAAAAAAATGATACAGTGTCCTATTAAATTAGGACTATTCTTGACCTGAACTGAAAGGGTCTACCCTAAAAGCCTTTCATCTTTTATTTTTATAACTGTTTCAGTATATCCAACCATAATAGGCATTCTCTGAGAGCTTGAAACAAAAAGAAGAGCAAAACAATGTTGTAAAATATATAAAAACTATTACAACAGAGCCTCCTTTAACAGTTCCTATGAGGACAAATTTAGGGCTTTCTACCTACAGAGTGAGAACCAGTTTGGTACATACAGAGTGAGAACCAGTTTGGTGTGATGGTGAAGGCAAGAAACTGGGAGATTATGCGTTCTAGTCCTGCCTTGGACTAGAAGCCAGCTAGGCCTGTTCTTTCTGTCTCATCCCTAGGAAGTAAGCAGTGGCAAACCCCTTATGAAATCTTGCCAAGATAACTGCATGGGCTCTTCCAGGAATTCTTTGTGAATCAGATGGGATTGATTTGGTTGCCATGATGTAAAAAAGATGTGGAGACTCTAGAAAGAGTGAAGAGAAGAGCAACAAAGATGATTAGGGGATTCAAGGCTAAAGCATATAAGAATGGTTGCAGAAACTGGATGTGTCTAATTTAATGAAAAGAAGGACTAGAGGTGAAGTTATAGCAACGTTCTAATATTTGAGGGGCTGCTACAAAGAAGAGGGAGGGGGGGTCAACCTATTCTCCACAGCACCTGAATGCAGGACAAGAAGTAATGTATAGAAACTAATCAAAGAGAGAAGCAAACTGGAGCTAAGGAGAAAATTCCTGACAGTTAGAACAATTATGTCAGCCCTGCAAGCCATCTTTTCCTTTATGGACTTTAGGCCTGCCACACTTTCTATTATTCTATTATGCATTTTCTATTATGGGAAAATGGGAGGGGGTTATACGGAGTTGGGTAATATGTAGCCATAACAAAATTCTTTCTAGAAAGTCAAGGTCATCCTTTGTCTCTGCACCTGACCGGAACTGGAGGGTGGAAGCTGCCAGCATGGCAGTGGAAGATTGGACCATGTGATGAACTTGTGGGTGTAGGGGCAAGATCTTGAACTTTCAACTGGGTGGGAAAACCTGGGAACTTTCAGATTTGGGTTTTCCCAGATGTGCCAACATGGCTGTCTTAATGAATTAGAACTTTGAAGAAGACATTGCCTTGGCCTCTGTTTTACTTTTGGATGCTATTTGGAACCCTGACAAATTAACCAGTAGAAAGACTTACCTCTAGAAGTTGTGGGTGCACAATCACTGGAGGTTTTTAAAAAGAGATTGGACAACCATTTGTCTCAATGGCATAGGGTCTCCTGCTTATGCAGGGAGTTGGGCTAGAAGTCCTCCAAGGCTCCTTCCCACTCTGTTATTCTATTATACATCCTTCTGTCCTGGAATTGGCTGAACAATTTTTCACTGGGCTGCAAAGTAAATTGATAGCTCTCATATGTTGAATGGGCCACTCTGGGCTCTTTCAGCGTTGGAAGAAGGAGATAAGATTTTGCCCACCCAGGAATATGTTTGCCCTGCTTGAAATAAGTAATAAGCCAAGAGATGGGATGGGGGACACTTTTGTGCCTGACATAATTTCCCTGAGGCACGATGCCACGTTCACACTCATGCCCATAATTCATCTCCTGCTTGAAACAATCTCCAGCGTGCCAGTCTCCTTAATGGCCAAGGTACCCCCTGACAGTGCTTAACATTTAAGAGTGCTGGAGCACCACATTTGCCCAAAGAATTTTTTTTTCTCCATTTACCGTACCTCAAAGGCCTTCTAATTTTTCTTCCGAGACAGAAATCCTTTAAGCCTATTGTATCCTTAGGCTACAAATTTACTGAGATTTAGGTTTCCAATAAGAGCGTTGAGATGAATGCCACCTTCTCATTTATGAATCAATTTTTGCCCATCGGCTTTTCAGCATTATTACTTTTTATTTTATTTTGCTCTCCAAGGGCCAAAACTCAGAAATGTATCTGCTAGGGTAGAAGGAGAAGAGCCTTGGAGGCCTTGACTGAACTAAATGTGTCTGTCCCATTTTCTCTTCCTTGGCTATTAAAAATTACAACATATAAGCCTTACCTCAATGATGCATCGTAGCAAAATTATGTAAGGTAAAGGTTCCCCTTGCAGATATGTGCTAGTCATTACCGATTCTAGGGGGCAGTGCTCATCTTCGTTTCAAAGCTGAAGAGCCAGCGCTGTCCGAAGATGTCTCCGGGGTCATGTGGCTGGCATGACTAAACACCGAAGGTGCACAGAACATTGTTACCTTCCCACCAAAGGTGGTCCCTATTTTTCTACTTGCATGTTTTACGTGCTTTCGAACTGCTAGGTTGGCAGAAGCTGAGACAAGTATCGGGAGCTCACTCCTTTATGGGGCACTAGGGATTCGAACCACCGAACTGCTGACTTTTCTGATCGACAGGTTCAGCGTCCTAGCCACTGAGCCACTCTGCCCCACACCTCTATTATATGAGGCTTACAATTATTTAAACGTTCTTCTTCCTTACCTATAATTCAGCTCCAACCAACTCTCTAATTTAGTTTTAAGGGCAATCAATTGTGACCTGGCAGAAAATAACTTGGTCTGTAGGTGCAAACTGCAACAAACTTAACATTTTTTAAAATTGTAAAATAAAACTAGAATCCAGAATAAAGAGCTCTCTGTGATCTAGAAGCCAGACACTACATTCTGCTCTATAAGTAAAGTAGTGTAGGCAGGGGGTTGGACTAGAAGACCTCCAAGGTCCCTTCCAACTCTGCTATTGTATTGTATTGTATTGTATTGTATTGTATTGTATTGTATTGTATTGTATTGTATTGTATTGTATTATTATAATGTAGCATTAGTAGCCTTCCGCAATTATGTGCTTGTTCTGAATCATAGATGGGTAAATGCAAGACTTTTCCCAAGACAAATTGAAAAGAGGTGGTAGCTACATAAAGGAACCATGAAATGCAGAGTTGAAATTTCCCTCCTGTTTTCTCTTGCCAGGGTTGTTTTCTTGTTGTTAGCTGTCACATCCTTCTAAGTTTCTACATCTGCTTAGTCATCTCCTCTGCACTGACAAACAGTGGCATCTGCAGGACGTTGCTGCTTTTGTCAAAAAGATGAAAGCTGCGTTGTGACATCGCAAGGTGAAACGCGTGCACGCACACACACACAGACACAGACACACACACACAGAGTCCCTTTCACGATGCAAGGGAGAAAGGGGCGGGGTTTGCATTGTGATGCCACAATGCTGCGCTCCTCTTTCTCCCCCTCCTCCCTTCTCCCTCCCTTGCTGACGATATGAGCATCAATGTGGTCTCATACTACAAGAATGGTTTGGGGGAAAATTGATTAACCCATCGAAGAGGGGAATTAAATCTTCACACACACATACGCACACACATGCACGCACACACACAGTCACACAAACACTTGTTTTGTTTTTTTTTTTTTTTTCCAGAGCCTGCTCCTCTTTTAGGCACAGTGTGTGAAATGCTTAGTAATTTATTTATTTTTTTGCCTTTGCAAAGAGGAAGAGAACTATCCTAAATATCTGTCAAAAGAAGCAGGCTGGGATAAGGCTTCCATTTATCTGTTTTCTTTTAAAACAGCAACAGACCCTCTAGAGAGGATAGGGAATGGATGCCTCTCTTCCTGAACGTTGAAGCTCTGTAATGGAAGGTTTGTTGATTTGTGTATCCTTTGGCCAACCCCCCCGCTTTTTTTTAATCAGACCGGGGTTAAAATAAAAAAATAAAAACCTCCAGGAGCAAAAGGCAAAAAGAAAAGAAAAGAAAAGGGAGAAGTGAAATTCCTGCGGGCTGCATCTCGGCACACATGTTGCATAGTAATCAGGAGGAAAAGCCATTGAAAGCATGTCAAATAGTTGGCAAATCAGCAAAAGGAAAAGACATAGGTAGATCTAGAAGATACTGGTAAAAGCAAAAAAATAAAATAAACTCCAGGGACAACAGATCCATGTGCTTTAAAAAACAAACGAACAGAGAAGTGGGTTTGATTAAAAAGGAAATAGGAATAACATCTCCTGTGCGGCTTATGGAAAGCAACTGAGTGGTGACATGTTTCAAGAATTCAGCCACAGTGCCTTAAAGTTCCTCCTTGGAAGGTATGTGTGTGTGGTGCGTGTGCACATGCCACACACAAACACAAGCACACACACACACACACACACACACACACACACACAGAGAGAGAGAGAGAGAGACCTGCAGTTGAGGGTGGTGATGCATCTTTCAATTCCTCTCTTTTTCGAAAGGGTTTCCCATGCAGCATTTAGAAGGGGGAGAAATGTGATGTCCCCCATAAATAAATAAACATAGAAAGACACACAATTCGATTGTAAGCAGTTGTAGCCTTCAAAAGGCACATTTCAGTTTGATGGAATGAAAACTTAAACTTTAGATAGATAGATGATAGATAGATAGATAGATAGATAGATAGATAGATAGATAGATAGATAGATAGATAGATAGATAGATAGATAGATAGATGGATGATGGATGGGTAGATGGATAGGTAGATAGTTAAGCAAATGGATAGGTAGATGATAGATAGATAGATAGATAGATAGATAGATAGATAGATAGATAGATGGATGGATGGATGGATGGATGGATGGATGGATGGATGGATGGATGGATGGATGGATGGATGCATAGGTAGATGGGTAGATGGATAGATGGATAGGTAGATGGATAAGTAGATTAGATAGATGATAGATGATAGATAGATAGATAGATAGATAGATAGATAGATAGATAGATAGATAGATAAATAGATAGATGATGGATGGATGGATGGATGGATGGATGGATGGATGGATGGATGCATAGGTAGATGGGTAGATGGATAGATGGATAGGTAGATGGATAAGTAGATTAGATAGATGATAGATGATAGATAGATAGATAGATAGATAGATAGATAGATAGATAGATAGATAGATAGATAAATAGATAGATGATGGATGGATGGATGGATGGATGGATGGATGGATGCATAGGTAAATGGGTAGATGGATAGATGGATAAGTAGATGGATAAGTAGATAGATAGATAGATAGATAGATAGATAGATAGATAGATAGATAGATAGATAGATAGGTGGGTGGGTGGGTGGGTGGGTGGGTGGGTGGGTGGGTGGGTGGGTGGGTGGGTGGGTGGGTTGGAGGAAGGGAGGGAGGGACAGACAGACAGACAGACAGACAGACCAACTGACCAATAGACAGATATAGAAAGATGAGAGAGGGAGGGAGGGAGAGAGAGAGAGAGATCAGGATTAAGTTTTCATTTCGCCTTATATTTCAAGAGTATTTTGTAGGTCAGTAGTATGCCATTTAATATTCAGCATGAATCTGCCTGCCTGAGTGTATGTGTACGTGTGTATCTGTGCGTTCCTGTATGGGTTCAGATAAACTGCTTAGAATGGTAATTTATTATCCTCGCATACATGCTAAATCTACAAGTTTCCCCACCTTTCCATCAACAAAGAGGGATATTTAATTTAATCCATCATGCCTTCCTTGTCTGAAATAAGCAGATAGTAAGTCTTCCTCTCCTACATTTATGCACTTAAAATAATGTTGCTGTCAAGTACCTCCCCAGAAAGGCAGAAAATTACACGCTGCCACACATTTCATGTAGCTTTTGACATGCTAATATTTTCATTTCGTTTTATGACCACAAAATAGGCTTTTTTTCCCCGCTATAAAAATGTTGTTTGACAAGAAGTGGGGAAAAAAATCCTAAAATATATATTCTCTAAGTCAGGTTTGCTAATAAATAATCCAATAATATGAAGAGAGGGGGGAAAAGAGTCCATTCCTGAGTCTTGTTGTGTCAAAAATCTGCAAAATGTTTGCAATCTGAATAGAAGTTATTTGAGAAAATATTCAGCAGTTAAAACATAGCTCTATCTGTCTGTCTGTTTATATCCACCCATCCCTCTTTCTCAATCACTTCTGTCCATCATCTCTCTATCAAAAAGCACCATACATCTCCAAAACAAGACATAATTAAAAGAGAAAAAATATGTGGGGGGGAAAAACACGATGTACCAAAACAACATCAACAAAGAAAAATGGTAGGGTGTTTTGAACTAGGCTTCCCAAGAGTATGAAGCAGACTCCTCGTCCCAATAAAACCTCTTTTATTTAAAGGGAAATCCTCTCTAGCAAAGTCCCGGCAAACAGTCTTTCATGAGACTTCAAAACTACAGGCCTTTATCAGTCTTGGACTGCACTAATGAGGTCCACGAATTGTTTATCTTCTTGCATGAAACAAAGTGTTGTGGCCCACCAGCACTCAGTGGAGCTGGCAGCAGATTCGGACAGTAAGAAGGTTGGGGAGGAACATGGGCCAGTCCTGGAGTCTGGGGAAGGCTCTGATGAGGGCTCTGTGTCGGAGGCAGAGAGGGAGCTAAGGCTGTCTGGCAGTTCTCAGTTGCCTTCGGAGCTAGACAGCAGTGAGGCAGAGGAACAGGTGGAGCCTGTTCCCAGTGTGTGAGCTGCCAGAAGAAAAGAACAGCTAAGAAGTCAGGTATCAACTTGGGAGTAAAGCCACAGGTGGACGGTGAATAGCCCCTCCCATAGGAAATAAAAGAGGAGCCAAAGGGGAGTGGGCTTTTGCAAGAAATAATGCATTCGTTCATTTGTTCACTCATTCATTTCGGGAGTGTGAAGATCTGTCCATGAATCTCAGAGACTCTGTGCCCAGTTTTTCCTTTTACTTCACCTTCTTTGGAAAATATTTACATGGCAACTTTCCAACCTAGATAAGGTCTGTGGTCAAAACTACACCTTTGAAAGACTGTTTACCAGGCCTCAGCTGAATGTGAATGAGAGGAATCCACATTCTTTTAATAAAAAAGGGGTTTTATCAGGACCAGGAATCTGCTTCATGCTTTTTGGGGAAGTCTAGATCAGAACATTCTCTATCATGACCACTTCTGTTGGCCCTAGAGTTCAGAGCAATTTACTCTCACCACAGGAAAACATTGTAATAAGTTCCTGATGAATCCTCTGCAGTGTCAGAGGGCACTGGAGGTTTTTCCTGAAGCTCCCAAACACACATTGCTGTGTGGCATGAGGAGATAGCACTGGCTTGGCCAACTTACAATGTTCTACTCTGCTCTACTTGCAAGCTCTTCATTCCATGATCTTTCTGCAGAGTTGTCTTTGAGTCTCCAATTCCTCTCCAGAAACAACAAAGAGGATTTCTGTGCCAGGAAAGGAATGTTCAAATTCACATTATTTCTGGATAAAGAAAACAGTTACTCTTTGGAGGGGGTTTACTCCTCTAATTACTCACATCAGAGTACATTTAGTAGGGTAGATTTATCAATGAGCAGACCGATCCCAAAGTCAAAACGTTATGCATCGCACTGTGTGATACGTTAAACCGTGCAAACTCTTCTATGTAGGTTGCAAGCTGATAGAATCCTAATTTTCTTTTGGTGGTGGTGGTGGGTGGAAGCTGTCCTTAGCCACTAATAATGTTGGCCTTCAGGAGGAACTGATTTGGCAATCAAGGTTGCACTGCAGCTTCTTTTGACATAGAGATGGTAAAGCTTTCTAAGGACAACTGTGCAATCCCACAAGTTCATTCCACTGGAAGGAAGATTCATGGACCTATCTGAGCCATAAATAAAGTGACTTTCTGATGTTCAGGCTGCACTACCATTTTTCACAGGAGGAGCACGACTGGTCCAGACAGCTGTCAGGTCTCTCCGAGATGTAGTTTCTCTGGTTAACCTCTTCTTTCCACCTTTGTCAAATTTGAATCCCTCTATCATAGGTTTACAACCCAGAAAAGAAAGATGCCGGCCTTGCATTTGACACAACACAAGAGATATTATCTGTCGGTGAAATATTTGAACAATCAGGAAGTAGCATCTTTAAGGTTACAGAGAGAAACAAGGAAGCCACTGTCAAACGTCCTAAAATGAATGGGGGAAAGAGAAAAGGAGGATACCGTAGGACACAGGTGTCAAACTTGATTGTGTCATGTGACATACCGTGACACATTGTGACGGTTTTGCCTTTGTGGAGCTGGGGTTGTCATAGCCTACGTGTGACTCATCTGTGGGCTTCCAGTTTGACGCTCCTACCGTCAGAGATGACCAGGCTGAGCCTGAAGAACGGGTCAAACACATCATCAGTCGTGAGTCCCTGTGTGCTCACAAGAGATCTAAGTCCAGCCCACCTTGATTTCCTTCAACTCTTATCTCCCACTAATTTCCCTTGACTGTTAGTAGTTCAGATTCTTCTACGGAGCTGAAGCTTGCAACACA
>NW_028261392.1:9105342-9107842 GCF_051295495.1 Thamnophis sirtalis
AATTCTGTTGTCAGATGAAAATATTACCACTGTTGGGTTGATTCCAAAGACTCGTCCAGAAGAACAGCTATATAAATCAGATATATGGAATGTCAGGGGACTAAGGTTTATTTCATTGGAAACTGAAAATGGGAGGGGAAATAAAAGAAAAGAAAGAATCTACATAAGATAGCACCATCACATAAAATGTCATTGTTTTATGATTCTTATCCATCCTGCAGGGAAAGGAGAGAGAGAGGAAAGATACCAAATGAAACTCTCTGCTATATCAGAAAGAGGTGATATTAAAGGTACAATTTCCTGCCTTATCATATGCATATTTGTGAACTCCTCCGAATAGGCTGCGAGGAAACACACAACCCGTTTAAAATACCCCTGAAACTTGTATAATTTAACGCTGCCAAAGCATAACTCGGTTTGATAACTCAGCCAACTTTTAAAAACTTCCACTGCCTACTTTCACTGCACACAACCCAAGAGAGAGAAGGTGGAGAAGGAGGGAGAGTGAAAGGGAGAGGGAGCAGAAGAGAAGAAGAAGAAAGAGAGAGGGGGACAGATAGAGGGAGAAAGAGAGGGAGAGAGGGGAGAGGGAGAAAGAAAGAGAGGGAGGGAGAGATGGAAAGAGGAAGAGAGGGAGGGAGGGAGAAAGAGGGAGAGAGAGGGAGAAAGAGAGGGAGAGGAAGAAGGGGAGAGAGAGAAAGAGAAGAGAGAGAGGAACTAAAAAAAGTTATAACTATTCCAAAGCTTCCAGAACAATTAGCCCAGGAGAAAATAGGAACCAAACAAGATATTTAAACTGTCGCAAAATCATTTGATTGTAAGAGTTCTAATATTGTGGAAAACTGTTTGGAAGAGTTAGCCCTTCAATAGTACATTATGACTGCATTGATATATTTCAACCCTCTATAACGTCTACTTTATGCAATGACTTGACCACCCCATTATATTCAAAAGCATGGGAACTCATTTATTTGACACAACAATCACGTTTTTTGGACAACCGTTTGTCTGAAATAGTATAAAGTTTCCAGGCCGAGCAGAGGGTTGGACTAGAAGACCTCTAAGGTCCCTTCCAACTGTGTGGGTAATGGCTTGAAACTGCACCGGCCCTGACTGCAATTCCTATTATTGATCATCAAAAACAAAGTAAAAGAGAAAAAAAAAAGAATTCCACAAAATCAACCTGAACAATACCCAGATGATATTACCATACCTTGGCTGCTCACCTATTCTCCTGCTATGCGTTCATCATCAATGGGAAGGATTCTTCCCTGTAGATAACCCACGTCATAAATGCAGAACTGTCTGCAGGCTAATGAGAATTTTTGGTGCAATATTAGCAGGAGAGGAGGGCTTTAACAACAGATAACTTTCCATGGTGATACAATCTAATCATTTGAATGAGAGAGGTGGAGGGCTGAAGGCTAATAAACAACTGGACTGCATGGAAAACTCAGCAAAGAACCATGTAGACAGTGGTGTCATAAAGGAAGACAATAAGGTAACACACACATGCTAATTGTTCCCAACTCTAGGGGGATGGTGCTCATCTCCATTTCAAAGCCAAAGATCCAGCACTGTCTGAAGACATCTCTGTTGGCATGACTAAATGCTGAATGCACACAGAACGCTGTTACCTTCCCACCAAAGGTGGTTCCTATTTTTCTACTTGCATTTTTACATGCTTTCAAATTGCTTATTCGGCAGAAGCTGGGACAAGTAACAGGCGCTTACTCCATTATACGGTGCTAGGGTTTCGAACCGCCGAACTGCCAACCTTTCTGATTGACAAGCTCAGCATCTTAGCCACTGAGCCACTGCATCCCTTAATGAAGACAATATCACCGTACGATCAGAATCAATATGCACCCTATGATATATTCATTCCGTTTCCCACACATGTAAAAATCCAACCCTTTTTAATCGCTCATTGATAAGTAAGGAGCATTCATTTCATGAAACTGATCAAACCTACAAGATACCAATTAGCAATATCTTGTCTACAAGCAGTTGCTGATTTCTTTAATCTTTATTTTTTTTTCTTGCCTGGTGCACAGTCTCCCGAGCCCACCGATGGTCCGGCACAGTGTTGTTAATTCTGCAATACAGGTTTTTTTTTTTATTGGGTAATTAAGAATCGAAAACCTTTTCCCCGTTTCTACTGAAGACATCCTAATATACAAGCAAGTCCTGTTGTTTGTAACAAAGCTTGGAAGAAATCTGTGTTGTTGGTGTTTATTTTTTATATAAAAAAAGGCAGAGCAGGTAAAACAGAGGAAAATGAAAAGTAGGCTCTGTTATTTAAATAGGTGGTGCATGTGTGTTTGTGTGTGTGTGTTTGGAATGACAACTGTTTGTATATCAGTCCCAACTGCTCAGCTCCTGCATTTCAGCTGCTTTTCTTGACTAAAGCACTTGTGGCGGGTGTAGTTTCAAGCCATTACTCACAGCAGGTATCTTAGAAGCAATTTTTTAAGGGGAGAACCACAATTTGAATTCT
>NW_028261392.1:9292842-9322842 GCF_051295495.1 Thamnophis sirtalis
AGTTCTGCAGACCAGATTTGGATGCAACAGAATTATAATTAGGTAGCATCTAAATCACTGGCAGGATTCAAATAATTTAACAACTGGTTCTCTGCCCTGATGACCAGCTGGATACGCGTGGCTCAGTGGTCATGTGACAGGGTGGGCATGGCCAACATCAACATCACTCAGGTTGATGGGCGCTTCATCTTACTTGTTACAATGTAATAAGGGTTAACCAGAGATGCAGTTTCTGTAAACAGGACAATAAAGATTAGACACAACTTGTCTCCAGAAGTTGTGAATCCTCCAACACTGGAAGTTTTTAAGAAGATGTTGGATAGCCATTTGTCTGAAGTGGTGTAGAGTTTCCTGCCTAAGCAGGGGGTTGGATTAGAAGACCTCCAAGGTCCCTTCCCACTTTGTTATTCTATATTCTATATCTTGGTAATAAAACACTGGATCAGTGAAAAAGAGGATGGTTTTTCAACTGATCCTTCTCTCCAACTCATTTCTACTTTACAAAACAGGTCAACTGGCTGGGTTTAATAATTTCCACAAGAAAATGGACTGGCTGGAATTCCAGGCAACAACAGGCTATTGGGAATCAGTTTACTGGGTCATTTAAAGACACACATTTAACCTTCTCTTCCATTGACCCAATTAGTTGTGTTGTGAAAACGGCCAATGCAATAGTACAGGCATTAAAAAGTGTAGCCTCTTAATTATTACATGAAGGAGGGGGGGGGATGAACAACATAAAGAGAGAGAGAGAAAAAAATAAATGAAAAGTAAATTATCTATCATCCATAGATTAGAATGTACATTTTCCAAAGCTGGAATTGTTAAAATATACCTAGGAATTTTACCAGAATATTTTTATTTGTTTCATAGGAATGACAATGGGCTACCAATCACTTGGTTTAATGAAATCTCAGCTTCTAAGAAAAGCAGCATTCCATCTTCTTCCTGCAGTTATTTATAGAGGAGAAGAGGACACTGAAAGCCAAAATAATAATAATAAAAATAATAGTAAAAAAAGACCTCTCTAACATAAAACTACATTTTGAGTAGTGCCCCAGAGCAGCCCCAAGTATTCAGCGCTAGCCAGATTATTTCATTTACTCTTGCAGAAAAATCTTTCCCAGCATTTATGCAGCAAAGCAAACGGGGAATATACATGTTTTCAACATCAGTCTACAATAAAACACACTTCTTGATCCCAAAACGAAACAGTTACAACAGTAGTCTTTTCATTTTTCTCCTCCCCAGCTTCGGATTGTAGTATTGTGACTGCTATCCTTCTGCAATGCACCTCTCCAGTGGTGATGTTTTTTTAAATGGGTAGGAAGTGATTCCCAAATATACTGGGCAGGAACAGTTTGTATTGACCTCCAGTGAGTTCTCTTTGGATTGCAAAAGTGATAATCAACAACACTCTAGGTTGATTTTAGGCATTTTAGGAGATAGAAATAGCCATAAGCTATCAGAGCCGAGGTGGCGCAGTGGTTAAATGCAGCACTGCAGGCTACTGCTAGATCTGCAGTTCAGCGGTTCAAATCTCACCGGCTCAGGGTTGACTCAGCCTTCCATCCTTCCGAGGTGGGTAAAATGAGGACCCGGATTGTTGGGGGCAATGTGCTGACTCTCTGTAAACCGCTTAGAGAGGGCTGAAAGCCCTATGAAGCGGTATATAAGTCTACTGCTATTGCTATTACTATAAGTGCTTAGACTTACATACTGCTTCCCAGTGCTTTACAGCCCTCTCTAAGCGGTTTGTTTGTTTGTTTGTTTGTTTGTTTACTTATTTATTTATTTATTTATTTATTTGACTTATATACCACTTCATAGGGCTTTCAGCCCTCTCTAAGCGGTTTACAGATTTTTAGCAAATTGAGTCAGTAAATTGCCCCCACAGTCTGGGTCCTCATTTCACCCACCTCGGAAGGATGGAAGGCTGAGTCAACCTTGAACCGGTGAGATTTGAACCGCTGAACTGCAGAACTGCAGTCAGCTGAAGTGGCCTGCAGTACTGCACCCTAACCACTGCGCCACCTCGGCTCTTATCAACCACTGCGCCACCTGACTCTTATTTTACAGAGTCAGCATATTTTCCCCAACAATCTGGGTCCTCATTTCACCCCCCCTCGGAAAGATGGAAGGCTGAGTCAACCTTGAGCCTGGTGGGATTCAAACTGCCAACTGCTGGCAGCCGGTGATCAGCAGAAGGAGCCTGCAGTACTGCACCATAACCACTGCACCACCGCAGCTCAGATAGCAGATTGTCTCCAAACATGAGCTTAAACTTCTCCTATCAGGACTAGCTTATCATACTTGATAAACATACAGTTTATGAACATTGTTCTGGCACTGCAACTTGAAAGTTCATTTTCTTGCTTTTCTGGTGCTATGGGAATAAAAATGAATACCTAGTAAGCAGAATTTTTATTTCCCATTTTCCTCCCCAAAAGCTAAGGGGCGCCTTATAGTCTAGAGCCTAGCTTGTGATCAATTGCTTGTTTCCAGGGGGAAGGGAAATTGTCAGTCAACACTAGTGGGGACAGTCCCTCTGGAAAGAAATGCATTTTAAGCCAATAAATGACCATCATCTTCCAGGCTCTTACTTGAATTTGAGGCATGCCTGTCTCAATTCTTAACTGGGCATTTGGAGTTCCATTGGGAGCAGCTAAGATGGCTCGCAGGAATTTTGTTTGAATGGTTTCTAACAAGTCTCTCTTTGCAAGGATTCCTGTTTGTGCCCCGTAAAGAATTTGCGCCAATGTTTTGACCTCAAAAAGTTTTAAGGCAGCAGGTACTAACTGACCTCCACCTGTATAAAAGAAATGTTTGATTGCATTTGAGGACCTAATGGCTACTTGCAATGTGTGATCCAGGTGTGCCTTCCATGTCCCTAGCGAGTGGAAAACCACACCAAGATATCTAAATGTTTTAACCTGTTCGTCGCATGTACCAGAGGGCTGAAGTCACACCATTTTAATTCCACATCGTCAATATTTCTCACAACAGAGTGAGCAATTCACTCGACTTTCCCTGCTCCTGTTCTCAGTGTGAGCCTACTACTCTGCATCTTCCTCCAATGACAAGTGTACAGATTAATAACTTATCTATTATTAAAATGCTCTTCTTTCCTCTTTTGTAGTGAGTTATTTATCTGGATGCATAATTAATCAACTGTCTTCATTTTCAACAATGGCAGCAATTTCAGAGAAGCACTGCACCACTCCGATATGAATAATCAAACCGCCTGGCCAAAAAAAAAATTCCTTTCTCATCACTAAATTTGGGGTGGGGTAGTGAATGGAACCCATGTCAGTGCTGCGGCTGTCAAAAAAACAAAATTAAACATGGAATGCAATCCTCGGAAGGAAGCCCGGTTCACACATGCAATGTTGCTTCATACATCGAATGACTGATTGACGTAATCATAAACCATCGTAAATTATCATAAATTGTTTCAACTCCTACCCTCAAAACGACACTGTAGAGCACTGCACACCAAGACAACTATACACAAGAAGAGTTTTTCCCCAAAATCCATCATTCTGCTAAACAAATAATTCCCTCACCACTGTCAAACCATTCACTCAGGCTGCATTACTATTACTATTAGTCTTCTCCTCATTCCTATTACCCATCTCCTCCCACTTATGACTGCAGGACTGAAACTTGTTGTTTGTATCCTTAGAATTGATATTGATATTGATTGTTTCCTGATTGCTTATTTGTACCCTATGACTATCATTAAATGTTGTACCTTATGATGAATGTATCTTGTCTCTTTTTGTACATTGAGAGCATATGCACCAAAGACAAATTCCTTGTGTGTCCAATCACACTTGCCCAATAAAGAATCATATTCTATTCTATTCTATTCTATTCTATTCTATTCTATTCTATTCTATTCTATTCTATTCTATTCTATTCTATTCTACTCTACTCTACTCTACTCTACTCTACTCTACTCTACTCTACTTTACTCTAAAAAAATGGCAGAGGGGGATATGTAAATTCTTTCTGTCTGTGTATCTGTGTGTACACATGTCAGCCATGGTATCAACTGCAATAGCTCTTTCTCCGGATGTATATGCAGCCTGAACGGAGGCGAAAGAACAGAATGGGAAACTTCAGTTGCTATTTCAGTCACTCTTCTGCCTCTTTTAAAGTACAGTGTTTCGGGGAGGTTCAGCTCACTACTCTCATTAATGCTAACCTTAACTTGCAGTTAAAGTCAAATGTCTAACTTGGTGCAAAGGATGGAGGGGGGAGGCGGCAAACATAATGTTTTAGAAGATGCAAGGCAAGGTCTATAAATCACATCATTTCTATGTCAGTAGAAGTGTGATAAGCTCCCCTTTTTTATGCATTCCTCCTGAGCGGCTTAACTTAAGAGTAAACAAAAAACAAATAGCACTTAAAAATTGGGCTGCCACGAGAAATGATAGCACAAGGCATCGTGCAATCTGCATGCATTCTGCATCTATAAATAGCAAAAAGCTTAATCTTGTGTCCTAAATATCTGAACTTTTGGGGAAGGAAAAGTAATCCTAATGCAGTTGGAGGGCTGGCAGGTTGATCAAGATTCCCTTAATAGCTTTGGAATAACTCGGTTAAAACTTAGAAGTTTAATTGTAACATTTAGCTGCTATTTCCCCCAAAGTCAATTAATTAATACACAGAGCGGATTCCATTTAACAGATGACCTTTTCAAACTTTCATTTGAGCTCTATGATATTAAATAAATTGTTTTTGTGTCTTGATTCTAGAAACTTTAAGGATCATTTCAAAATAGCTTGCATTCATTTTACCGCAGCTATATCAATATACCATGTTTCCCTGAAAATTAGACAGGGTCTTATTTTCTTTTGACCCCTGAAATAAGCACTTGGTCTTATTTTCAAGGAGGTCTTATTATTTTTGAGATGCAGGAGGTGGCAAGTGTGGTCACCTCAGGGCTGCTACTGAGTTGCAATATTTTCGGGGAGGGCTTACTTTCAGGGGAGGGCTTATTTTAGTGCATGCGTTCAAAAATCCGACAGGGCTTATTATCAGGGGAGGTCTTATTTTTAGGGCAACAGGGTAGGTCTTAGAATTTTTGTTTCCTTATAGCTAAATGTGAACCAGATCTATTCTGGATCAACTGTCCTTTGCATTCAGTGAGGCTCATTCTCAAGTAAGCCTACCCAGATTTGCATCTTTAAGAATTCATATATTGGTGAGGATTTCATCCAGAATTTGTAAAAGATTGCATCTTAGGGTTATCCTAAATTATAAATGATAAATGGATTTAAAAACATGAGCAATGTCTACAGGGCGTAAATAAATCTGTTTAGAACTCATAATATCTATTTTGTATGTTAGAGAAACTACCCATCAGTTCTGCTCAAAACATATGTTCAGTTACAGACAAAATGCAGAATGTTTCAAAAGAAGTGAGATGGAGATTCTTAGTCATCAAGGTCATGGTTGTCTCAAAGGCAACTGAACTTTCTTTGTTTTCCTTGAAGACATTTCACTTCTCATTCAAGAAACATCTTCAGTTCTGACTGGATGGTGGGGAATAGAAGGATTTATATTCCAGGAAGGTTCCACACCCATTTGCACTATTGAGGTGACCCTGAGGGCACAGATAAACCTCTAAGAGGCCTCAATGACTCTCTGAAAGAATGCAAATGACCAGCTGTCTGCAAGGAATATAAATCCTTTCATTCCCCATTATCCAGTCAGAACTGAAGAAGCTTCTTGGATGAGAAATGAAGAATCTTCAAGGAAAAACAAGAAAGTCTGTTTTCCTCTTGAAAAAGCATCTTTTGATTTCCAGAGAATACAACATGTCTTTAAATAAAGGGTAAACTAAACCCTTCAAAGATTTTGGTCCTGCTCTTTGAATTGCCCATCAGTTGGCTTGGTTAGGATTGCGGCGATGTGACATTCCCAAAGACCTGGGAGTCATCATGAAGTTATTGGAATCAGGTAGTCTGTCATCTGGCACCTCCATAACTTTCTGGTTTGGCTCTGCAACCCAACAAGACAGACACAGACTTCAACAGATCATTAGAACTGCAGAAGGAACAATTGCTACCAACCTGCTTTCCATTGAGGACCTCTATGCTGCATGAGTCAAAAAGAGGGCTGTGCAAATATCTACAGGCACCTCACACAATGGACAATTATTATCTCAACTCCTACCCTCAAAAACTACACTATATAACACTGCACACCAGAACAATGAGACACAAGGACAGTTTTTTTTTTCCTGAATGCCATCACTCTGCTAAACAACACATTCCCCCATTCCCATCATATTACCTAATAAGACTGTATTGCTATTATTCGTCTCTTCTTTCCTAGTACCTATTTCTTTCCACGTTTGGCTATATCCACGTTGCTTGTATCTTTAAAATTTATATTGTTTTATTTGTTTCCTAGTATAATTTGATCGCTTATTAGTAACCTATGACTATCACTAAGTGTTGTTTCTTATGATTCTTGATCAATGTATTCTATTTTAGTTTTCTTTATGTACACTGAGAGCATACACACCAAAGATAAATTCCTTGTGTGTCCAATCACACTTTGCCAATAAAGAATTCTATTCTATTCTATTCTATTCTATTCTATTCTATTCTATTCTATTCTATTCTATTCTATTCTATTCTATTCTATTCTATTCTACTCTACTCTACTCTACTCTACTCTACTCTTCTATTCTATTATTCTATTCTATTATTCTATTCTATTCTATTCTATTCTGGCTTCTGGTACTTGGGAATGTAACTGATACAATCCCAACCAAGCCAATTGAGGGGAAATTAAACAAGCAGGACCAAAACCTCTGAAGGGTTTAGTTTAGTGACGGTGGGAGTTGATCCAAAGCAAATAGAGAGCCAAAGGCCCAAAACAGCTCTTTGCAAGCCTTCCACCAGTTTCCCCAATTTCAGCCGTCAGATCAGAAAGGAAATTCAACATTTAATCCTCTTCACCAGAGCTATGCAGAATGCAGGAGAATTCTGATTGTCACCCCCTTTGCAGACATGAGGAAGGAAGTTTACACTGCGGCAGCTTTAATGATTTATAAATGGGCCAGAACCTCTACTCAGATTTAAAAAAAAAAAGGCAGATTTGCAGTCGAGAGACGTCCATTGTGCAAACAAAGCCTTTTGGCAGGGGAGGCTTTGAATAAAAGAAGGATTCCTGACTTGCTTTTAAAGCAAAAAAACAAAAAAAAAAACAAAAGGAGATCTTTGTCTTAGCAAGAGCTTCAATATGCAGAAGAAAACCCTGCACAGTCAAAGATGAGAGTCTCTGGAGACAGGCAGGATAGTGAAGTTGAAAATGGAGACAGAGAGGAAGAACAAGACCGAAAAGCCAGAGAGAAAAGTTAATGGCTGGCTTATGTTTACTATAGTGGCCCAGCAGGAGCCGTTGGAGCTGCCATCAGACTCTGACAGCGAGGGGCCCTATGAGTCGGCTCTGGAGGATGTGGAGGACTCTGGACAGGGTTCCAACTCTGAACAGGGCACAGAGAGGCTGGTTGGCCACCAGGAGGCACCTGAGTCTTGGACCATTACGCAATTACAGGAGGTAATTGCACTCAGCTGGTGGTCATTAGGCTCCTCTCCAGACTATAAAAAGCTACTTGTGCACACGCCCCTCTTTGCAGAAGTCAACACAGAATCGAATGTCGGAGAACTTTGTATGAGCTTGGCAGGCTGGATTGCTGCCAAGCCTTATCTGTGTTTATTGCTGCCCAAGCTTGTCTGTGCTGGGTTGCTGCCAAGGACCTGTTTGTCTGTTAATTAAATGCCGTAATTTATCTCTGGCTCGGCATGTGCTTTGGTGTGGAACGAGGGGGGTCAGAACAGTTTACTATGAGTTCAAATGTCATGTATATCTTTTCTTGATTAGTATTTTTTTTTCCCGGATCCCCTTCTATTTTAATAAGAAACAACAAATTAGAATCTTAACAGAGGCAGACTCCGGATTATGGTTATTTTTTGTTATAACAAATGCTTTTTCTATTACCGTGTTTTCCAGAAAATGAGACAGGGCCGTATTTTCTTTTGACCCCTGAAATAAGCACTTGGCCTTATTTTTGGGGAGGTCTTATTATTATAAGCACAAAGGAGAAATTAAAAACAATTCAGGACCATGAAATATAAATTGCCACTGCTTCAGAAGATTTAAACAAAGCTTCTAGATTAGGATTGCATTGTTTGAAGTCTCGCTGTGCATGCTAACTACGGGATGCCTGAAAAATCATGTTTCTATAAAGTGGACTCACTAAAGAAAGACCCATGCATGCTCGGGGACCTGTGAGTTGGGACAGACTATGACTGCACAATCCCTTTCGTGTGTTTCTTCTCTCCCCCCCCCCCACAATTCACGTTGAAAAAGACAGGCAGACAGATCAACTCATTTTCCTGGGGTGAAAAGAATCCAGAGCGAACATGAACCCATCGCCAGTGATCCCTTAAGCATCTTCTCATCCATGAACAGGAGAGCCACCCAGGTGAAAAGTGTGGGAAGAGAAACCTCCGATCATGCTCCACATCCTTCTAACTGGGTTACACGAGTCGTTCTTAGCTTTCCCTGCTCCGCCACATAATGCGGTGCCCCTGCCATTAAGCTTTTAACTCACCGCTCTGGAAACAAATTCTGCTTCAGTAGCTGCACTATGTTTTAAAGCGAGGCCGATACTAGGAAGCACTTTCAAGGCAAGATCTTATTTTTTTTATTTTTTTTGGAACCTTCAATTAAAGTCAGCCTTTGATGGTTCCTATAAAATCTCTGAAGGCTCATTCATTCAATAGGGAGACATAATGCAACATTGGCTGTTTCATCCTGCACTGCAAAATGCTTGCTGCCACTCCCTGCTTCTCACACTAAGTGGTTTCTTTAATGCACCAGGTCTGGTCGGTTTCTGGCTTAAGCTCCCTTTTCATATGCCGTGCAATTATTATTTCTTCTTTCTTCTTCTTCTTCTTCTTCTTCTTCTTCTTCTTCTTCTTCTTCTTCTTCTTCTTCTTCTTCTTCTTCTTCTTCTTCTTCTTCTCCTCCTCCTCCTCCTCCTCCTCCTCCTCCTCCTCCTCCTCCTCCTCCTCCTCCTCCTCCTACTACTCCTACTCCTACTCCTACTCCTACTCCTACTCCTACTCCTACTCCTACTTCTTTTTAAAAATCTTTGAAAGCAGAAGCCAGTTTAACTGCCTTTTTTGCCAATTATTTTTGCCATTTGTAAACCTAATCCTGCATAGCTTCTTCTCTGGTAATATTCAGAGGTGGGTTCCTACCAGTCCGCACCTATTCGGTAGAACCGGTTCGTCAAATCTACCAAACCGCTTAGAAGAGGTTCCACCAGTGGACCCGGAAAGCAGGCCACACCTACAGAAGAGGTTCCAAAAAATTTTGAAACCCACTGCTCACTCACACACACACACACACACACACACACACAGAGAGAGCGAGAAAGAGAAAAAAAGAAAAAAGAAAAAAAGAAAAAAAGAAAAAAAGAAAAAAGAAAAAAAGAAAAAAGAAAAAAAAAGAAAGAAAAAGTGAGAGATGAAAGAAAAAAAGGAAAAAGAGACAGAGAGACAAAAGGAAGGAAAGAAACAGAGAGAGAGAGAGAGAGAGAGAGAGAGAGAGAGAGAGAGAGAAAGAAAGAAAGAAAGAAAGAAAGAAAGAAAGAAAGAAAGAAAGAAAGCACATGGCCAGCAAGCCACTCCCACCAGGTCACATGGCCAGCAAGCCACTCCCACAAAGGAAGCCACACCCACAGAGTAGGTTCGAAAAACTTTTGAAATCCACCACTGGTAATATTGAACTGCAAACTAGGCCATGCAAAACCTTTGCTAGACCAATTCTCGAATACAGCTCATCTGTCTGGAACCTGCACTGCGTATCAGACATTAATACAAACGAAGGAGTCCAGAGATATTTCACGAGAAGAGTCCTCCACTCTTCTGCTCGCAACAGAATACTTTATGACACCAGACTTGTAATTTTGGCCTTCAACAACACAGAACTTAGCTGTCTCTGATCCGACCTAAGCGTAGTACATAAAATTATCTGCTACACCATCCAATGTGCCAATGAATACTTCAGCTTCAACCGCAACAACACACAAGCTCACAATAGATACAAATTTATGGTAAACCGCTCCAGACTTGATTGCAGAAAATATTACTTCAGCAACAGAGTGGTCAATGCCTGGAATGCCCTACCTGACACTGTGGTTTCTTCCCCAAACCCCCAAAACTTTAACCTTAGATTGTCTTCTGTCAATCTCAAGAGATCTTTAGGGGCCATGCATAAGTGCACCAGAGTGCCTACCATCCCTGTCTTAATATCCCCTTGTATTTGTATCCATTTCATGTATTCACAATCATGTTTATACATATATCTGTTATCTAATTCATGCTTGAGAAAATAAAAATAAAAATGATGTGCCCATCCCTGTTTTTGCCTTGATGATCCAGTCCAAATCTTCAAATCTTCAAAGTCTCCAGCTAGGATCATGCAAACAAAAGGATCCTTACTTAATAGCTCCCTGCTTGCTTACTGGGCAAGTTTGATGCACAGCTAAATCTGCAGTGACACGGTTAAAAAGCATCGAAAAGAGTATTACACGCATTTACAGGCACCCTATGGAATTTTCTCCATACTGGCCCATCCTCCATTGCGAGGCCCCATCAGAATTGACGATGGCTAGACCAGTTTTCCATAGATTTTATAGGTACTCAATCAAAGTAGATAGCTCAGCATTTTAGCTCGGTTACAAACTTGATGGGTAGTACAGTATATCTCAAGGTTTGTAGAGGCAGCTGTGACAAATAAAAAAGGACCGGGTAACATGATTTTGTGCACTGTTCTTGCCATGCAGTTCTGCAAAAATGATAAAAAAAAGCCTTTTAACTTTATTTCTGAGGGAGCGGAATATTTCTCAGACCTGATCCCACACATGGAGGGCTTAGTTCTCACATAAGTCAAAGTTATTCTCCTTTCCCCAATCAATAAACCTAACCTCTGGTTCTGCAACACTCACGAGTCTTCATCTTTGCTTTGACCCATCCCAACCCACATTTTGTCAGTCAATATAACCACCTCTCTCAACCATTTTAATTTAATTAATTGCTTATCCACAAGGTACCCTTGTGGGTTGCAGCCTGGATCAGCCGAACCGGTAGTAGCTGCGGTGGGAAGCTCCGCCCACCAACCCAGATGCTTCTGCACATGTGCAGAAGCGTTGCGCGCCCGAACCGGTAGTAAATAAATTGGCAACCCACCTCTGTCCCAAAGGTGCTTTTTCAAGAGGCAACTGGACTTTTTAGTTTTTCTTGGAAGACATTTTGCTTCTCATCCCAGAGCTGAAAAAGCTTTTTGGATAAATGATAAGTCTCCAAAGGAAAAAAAAAACAAAAACAGAAAGTCCAGTTCCCTCTTCAGAAAGCACCTTTGGATCTTCAAGGAGTAGTTAAGTGAATGGTTGTAAGTCCAGGACTAATTGTTGGAGAATCTTGTTTCCCGACTTGTCCCCTCTTATACGGAACATAATTTAGGTGGGGGTTTTTTAGTCTTTTTCCCACGTATCCCCTCCTTTCCCAGGGCTAGGTGGTTATTTATTTTATTTTCACAGTTCTCCTAATGGCTCTTATATTCCTATGTTAAGGTCATCTCTGCACTCCTTTACCCCAGAACAGCTTGGTATGAGTTTCCAGACAGATTAAACTCTTGCACATGTTTAACTCATCCTTTGCTCCACCTGTACCTGAAATGCACTGTATACAACCCTGCTCCGTGCCTTCAAATGTTCACTCTTCTCTGGCAAGTCAATACTCTCAGGACCAGAGAGCCAAGAAATAAGAGCATTCTAAATGCAAACTAAACAGAAAAACGGCTTCCCCATCTTCTAATTCTCTCCAGACATCCATCATCCGAATATATTTACTTTTGTCCCCAAATCATAGCACGCGATCATTGCTATTTTTTTTTATCATTGTTCTAATTTAAAATGCCTTTTGAAAAGATAATTTGAATTGGGTAAAAGCATTCCTAGGGAAATATTTGTACTAGAAAATAAGATTTAGATATGAGAGAGAGAGAGGAAGAGAGAGAGAGAGAGAGAGAGAGAATGAGAGAGAGAGAATGAGAGAGAGAGAGACAGAGAGAGACAGAGACAGAGACAGAGACAGAGACAGAGACAGAGACACAGAGAGACAGAGAGACAGAGAGACTTTTCCGACTTACACATTGGGTTTAAAGTTAGCCTAAACGAAATGAAGTTTGCAGTATGTTAATTTCCTAAGTAATGTCGTTTTGATTTGCAGTGACAGTTAATATTCCTGGCAGTTCATCTACACACACACACAGACACACACACCAACCTCTCCTTGCTTATTCTTTTGCTGTCCTTTTAAGTGTTGCTAACATCAGCTGGTTCTTTGTGGATTTCTCTTTTTGCTTGGCTGCTTACAAATTGCTCTAAGCTTTCCATTCCAGCCAAAGCTGTTTAGCTGAGCAACAGCTGCCATTCTCGGCAAAAAAGTGTTTTGGTGTAGGAGGACATGCTAACAAGCAAAACACTCCAAGTGTTTTTTACCTTTTGGTAAAAGGTAAAAAAAAAAGAAGACTTTTGGGGTTCTCTATGTCTCTATCAGACTGCTTATATTCAAACATGGTGTTGTGGGGGGGGGGAAAAACCATATTTCAGGAAGTTCTAGAAAAACAACTCTAGAATGGAAAATCTTTCATTATTTTTTTCACCCCTAAAATATCAGCCGATGTTTAGGTGTACCCACTGGGAAATGTATGCACACACACACACACACACACACACACACACACACACACACACAGTGCCATGTGTTGTGATTTTGCAGGTGCTGGGTTTTTGTAATCATTGCATTCAGCTGATATCAAAGGGTTAGGATTAGGGTTAGAGTTAATATCTATCATCTATCTATCTATCTATCTATCTATCTATCTATCTATCTATCTATCTATCTATCTTTCTTTCTTTCTTTCTTTCTATCTATTATCTATCTATCATCTATCATCTATTTATCATCTATCTATCATCTATCTATCATCTGTCTGTCTATCTATCTATCTATCTATCCATCCATCCATCCATCCATCCATCCATCCATCCATCCATCCATCCATCCATCCATCCATCCATCCATCCATCCATCCACAGTCATTCTGGCTCCCTCTTATGGCTGATTGAGGACAACAGCAACCAATCACATTTTACAGTATGATTTAAAGAAATAGGTACAACATTGTTACATGATTTATATATTGCCAACCCAACTGTTAGATTATATTCCTAACAGGTAGGAAGCAAGGACATTGCAATTTTGCCACAACCGTGATATTCTGTCCTTGTTCCACTGGCTGCATTTTGCCTTCACCTTTCAGAGAGGGTGAATGTGCTCCAATTGTTGGCTTGGACCTCTCAATGATGTGGGAGACATTTAGTATTAACAAGCTTCCCGGCATGAACAAGAAGGATGTGTGAGATTGATTTAAAGGTGGAAAGATCTGGAGAAAGCATTCTTGAGAAAATGCAGCACAGAACTATTTGCATTTACATCCTTATGATTCTTTCTTAAATCATTCTCTTAACGATATTAAAATACTATATAATTATGCTACATTGTATTATAACACCACATATTGCCATATTGTTTCCTTTATTCATCGCTGTCTATACACTTGATTATCACAATGTACAGCTTGGATGGATTTTCCCCTTATATTTTTTTCAATAATCCTCTAGGCCAAGAAAATTAATTGCTTACTGAATTGATCACTGGGTATCAATAAACTGTTCATTTCAGTAATACTGTGGAGTCAATCCTTATTCCAAGCCCGCTAACAAAATTGAAATGAATGGAGCGGCTGATGTGAAAACCCGGATCCTAACTCCCAGTCCAGGATGAACAGCAAAACTGTAATCTTTCAAATCCTGTTTTTTGTTGTGAATGCAAATTTTCTTATTATTAAAAAATAACTTCTTCCCTCCTTTCCTTTATTTCGTATCTACTGTATGAATCTCTCTCTCATCATCTGTCTGTCTCTGTCGGTCATCTGTCTTTCTCTCTCATCTGTCTATCTATCTCTATCTATCTCTATCCATCTCTATACATTTCTATACATCTCTATCCTTCCATCTATCCATCCCTCCATCTATCCATCTATCCATCTATCCATCCCTCCATCCACCTATCCATCCACCTATCCACCCACCCACCCATGCACCCAACCATCCATCCATCTGACAGTCCGTCCATCTGTCTGTCTACCTACCTACCTACCTACCTACCTACCTATCCACCTACCTTCCTACCCTGTTTTTACCCAAGATAAGACCTCCCTGGATAATAAACCCAATCTAGCTTTTGAGTGCACGCACTAAAATAAGTCCTCCCCGAAAATAAGCCCTCCCTGAAAATATTGCAACACAGAAGCAGCCATGAGATGACCATGCTTGCTGCTTCCTACACCTCAAAAATAATAAGACCTCCCTGAAAATAAGGCCAAGTGTTTATTTCGGGGGTCAAAAGAAAATAAGACCCTCTCTTATTTTTGTGGAACCATGGTATCTATCTATCATCTACCTACCTATCTACCTACCTACCTACCTACCTACCTGCCTATCTACCTAGTGTATCTACTGAGGTTTTGTGCTCCTCCCAGACATGTTAAAAGTGAAACCAGGCGCTTCTTTTGTGAGCCAAGGCTGAGATCTGCAATATTCATTTCCCACTGCTACAGAAGTGGCACGCATTCCAATGACACACATTGCACAGTTTCCCAGACTTCATTATGAAGATGTGACCTATTCCTTTTCTCCACGTTGTGAATGTTTCTAATAGGCAGTATTCTCAAACCTCATGTTCAATATCAGGGAGCAGCAAACCAGCTCAATATTACGGGCCTCAAGTGGAGTGTGTTCCTCTCCTTTCCTTTCCTCCGTAGCCCATCCTGTACGCCTTTCTCAGAAAGTTTCCCCACCTTCTCACCAAGAAACCATACCAGACTAAGGTTTGAAAAGCTGCAATGCAGAGGCTTCCTCTTCAAGCCAAAAAAAAAAAAAGCAATTCTACCACCAGCTCAAGCAGACGTAAAACATCATTTTTGTGGGGGGGGAGGAACATAAGAAAGGGGCACCTCCAATTTTTACCATTTTCCAATTTTCCTTTTATTAACCCAGAGTGCACGATCTGGACTTGATTCCACCAAACGAAATCAAGATTTCGCCTTTAAACCAAAGCGCCTAAAAAGCTGCCCGAGTTTTGCGTTTCATTCTGCCTTTGAGTTAACCGCAACCTCCCTCCGAGGGCAAATTAATGTTGTAAATGACAAATTCCAATTGTCTCTCTTCTCCTCCTAAACCTTCCTGAATCCTAACCCGGAGCTGCAACAAAGTTAATCTGCACCGAGACATTGCTAGGGGGGAAAATGTATTTTCCTTGCTTTAAGGCAGCTAATGCTCTAAGCCTCTTTCCTTAATAGCTTCCCACCTCAACCGCTTTTACAGTTATCATCAAAATGATTACACACTCAGAGCTTCCCCTGCATTGGGGAACCTGTAGATCTTCCTTAGCATCTCCTGCACAGCATTTGGCATTTGGATGCCCAGGATGGTTGCTGTTCAGCATTGGCCTTCGCTGACATCAGTTTGCACACTTGAATAAATGGATTAATAAAGTAAACAAATAAGGGGAAAAAATTGAAGGCAAAGAAAAAAAAGACATCCAACTCTCCCAGCGTCCGATAAGATCACACAGGATGGGCCTTCTCCGGGTGCCGTCGACTAGACAATGTCATCTGGTGGCCCCTCGGGGGAGGGCCTTCTCTGTAGCTGCCCCGGCCCTATGGAACGATCTACCCCCAGAGATCCGGACTCTTCCCACTCTCTCGGCCTTCCGAAAGTCTACTAAGACCTGGCTGTTCCGGCAGGCCTGGGGCTGTTGACCTCATGAACGAGGTCCAGCCCCACTAAGGTTGAGTGCATGATGTGTCTTTTTAATTTGTTTCTCTCTATTATTATTATTTTTTTAGTATTCTTTTAGAATTGTTTTATGTAAGCCGCCCGGAGTCCTTTGGGATTGGGCAGCATATAAATTTATTAAACTTTGAAACTTTTTTCTGTAGTAATTCAGGTAATATAGGAATAGTTCAGGTGATAGTAATTCGGATACTATAGGTAACATAATTCAATTAACTTTTTCATATACATGTTTAGTTCAGACCATGATATATACAAAATGATGGCTTGTTGACCCCATCTATCTGGGTTTAAGCCTGAGAATATTTTCCCCCTCTTTATTCGCATCAACTTTCACACTTATTCCTTGTAGCAATAGCACTTATACTTATATACTACTTTACAGTCTTTACAGCCATCTCTAAGCAGTTTACATAGTATCGCCCCTAACAATCTGGGTCCTTATTTACCCATCTTGGAAGGATGGAAGGCTGAGTCAACCTTGAACTGGTGAGATTTGAACTGCCAAATTGCAAGTAGCTGGCAGCCGGCAAAAGTAGCCTGCAGTACTGTACTCTGACCACTGTGCCACAGCGGTTCAAGAATTCACCATCCCTTTCTCATCATTGTTCCATTATTGGCATTGGATTTATACAGATGTACAGCACTGATTGTTTTTTCTCTTTTTCCAAGTGCCTCTCTTATTTTTTTTTTTTTGCATATTAATTTCTGTATTTTATATTCACTTAGTGTAGGTTTTGTTATGGCCCACTAGTGGCCAGCGGAGCTGGTGGCAGAGTCAGACAGTCAGGAGGTTGGGAAGGAACATGGGCCAGTCCTGGGAAGCTGAGGAAATCTCAGATGAGGTCTCTGCATTGTAGGCAGAGAGGGAGCTAGACAGCAGTGATGCAGAAGAACAGCTGGAGCCTGTTCCCAGTGTGCGCATGCACAGAGCTGCCAGAAGACAAGAACAACTAAGAAAGCAGGGTTGACTTGGCAGTAAAGCCAAACCTTGGAGATGATCGGCTCCTTCCATGGGAAACAAAAGAGGAGTGAACGGGGAGGGGCTTTTGCAGGAAACAATTCATTCCTTCGGTCATTTCAAGAGTAGAAAGTTCTGTTTGTGACTATAAGAGTCTCTGTGCCAAGTGCTGTCTTGCCTTTCATTTGGAAACGAGTTATCTGGCAGCTCTCCAAGCGAGATAAGTTTCGTGTTGATAAACATTCCTCTGAAAGACTGTTTGCTAAGCCTTGCTGACTGTGAATGAAAGGAATTCACAGTCGTGTAAATACAAGAGGTTTTGTCGGGACCAAGACTCTGCTTCGTGCTTTTGAAAAAGCCTGGGTCAGAATAGGCTTTGCATTTTTATTTCTGTCCCCATGTATAGCAAATATATATATTGCCACTGTTTCTAAGTGGAAGGAACAACCACGAAAAATTGAAATTCAGATTATCTAACTCAATTTGTTTCTGCTTTGTCTTAGTGGCATTCACTGCACAAAAGCATGAAACAGAATCTGGTAACAGATAAATTGATCTTTTCACAGCAACCGAAAAAGCATTCGATCCAAAACATTCTGGGTTTACTGCATAATCTCATCCATACATTTCCAAACTGGCCTGGCACAGTAACTCGACAACAAATAACCGTAATCCATTCCTATTACATAGATTGGGGCAAACCCATTCTTCACCATGCTACATTGGAACAACATAACAACAAGGACCTTTGCAAACATACTTTTAGCAGTTAGCAATAATGAAAGCCCAATTATAATGGATCACCTGTGGGCTAGGAGCTGGATTGCTCTCCTTGGACTAAGTGTGTGAATTCGAATTACTACTGATGATTACAGACCACCAGTCATGGAGTTAAAATATTTGTGAAGATGGCTAAAAGCTGCTTGGTTTTGAGCTGGGATTTACTGTATCATCTGAATCTGTTCTTCACTGCTTTTTTTAGCCTACACAGATAGAGAAGAGCTGCATACAGTCAAGTGTCAGCAACGGGCTCCAGAATGGTTAAGTGGCCAATCCATCTTAATGAACCTCTTAGGATTTCTAAGCAGCATGGTGGAGGACTAAAAGGAAGCTCCTTGTCAACACTCTCGGGTGTGAACACTTTTTAGAGTGGCCAAAACACCATCATCATAAGTGACCCATCAAAAGTAACACCAATTTACACATCACACTTAATGTTCCTCTTAATGAGGAGCTTCCTCCCTCTCTCTCTCTCTCTCTCTCTCTCTTGCTCTCTCCCCCTCCCGCTCTCTCTCTCTCTCTCTCTCTTGCTACAAGTACAACTCCGTGGTGGGATTAAAAAATGTTTACTACCAATTATGTGGGTGTGGCTTGGTGGGTGTGGCTTGGTAGGCATGGCAGGGGAGGGATACTGCAAAATCCCCATTCCCTCCTCACCCCACTAACCTGCTTTCCAGCTCCGTTCTTCTGTTCAGGGCAAAAAAGAAGAAGATCAGCTGGGAGGCAGCAGGGGCGGGGCCAGCCTATTTGCCATTCTCTGAACTGCTCAAAATTTTCCGCTACCAGTTTTCCAGAACCTGTCAGAACTGGCTGAATACCACCTTTGGTACAACTAGGAAAAAGTACCCCTAGGGTTGATTGTGCAGGAGAAAGAAAGAGAAAATTCTGGACAACATCAGAAGTTAAACAAAAGGTTTCTCTTGGTATAGCTTGGTATGCATTTTGCACAGTGAGTCCTTTATTTACAGAAACAGTTTTCCACTGTTCATTGTTACTAACATAATTACTAATATAACCCCTAAGAAAATTTGGCTGTTAAACTATAAAGGAAGGAAGGAAGGAAGGAAGGAAGGAAGGAAGGAAGGAAGGAAGGAAGGAAGGAAGGAAGGAAGGAAGGAAGGAAATTGTATTTGCTTGATCATTACTGAATAATACTGAATAACTTAATGTCAATCATGCAGGATTAAAAATATCTGGGAGTATCAAATAATTCTTCAAAATCGTTAAGAGCAAAGCACACTCATGTAAAACGCATGGTTTAAAGAACTGGAGAGGAGGGGGTGATGTGCCCATCATGCCGTGTTTTCTGTTGTAGGAAATTGTTCCCCATGGGAAAGCATTATAAGGTCAGCCTCTACTATAATAAATGACCACTTGCCTATGGAACTTAATGGTGAAGGAGAAACTCCTTGGCATAGGGTATATAATTGGCCACAGAATCTGTATCGGCCACAATGAATGGCTTCAATTTCACAGTATCTGAAAGGAAATAATTAACTGTTCTATGGGTTTCCTTTCATCCAGCAAGAGAGGATCTCTCCTCAGCCTGAAGTAAGCCTCCCTTACATCATGATCTTAAATACATTCACCATTGAGTTCAATTTAATGCATTTGACAATATGCTCAGGGCTTCGGCCTTATCCGAGTCTCTTTGGTTAACCACAGAGCCAAAGTGAAATGATATTTTAGGCAGGGGAATATGAAGATTAAGCCCACATATTACCCAGTAAGTAGTTTTTTTTAGCAAAAGGAAAAGGAGAGGGGAAAAATAGTTTTCTTAAACAATGAGCTTCTTCCTTTAGCAAAATACTACATTTAGTATTTTAATCAGGGTCATAATTAGTTTTTAAGATTGCTAAAATTGATTGGCACTGCCATAAATCTAAGAGAAGGTTCCAGGATTGTAAATGATTTCTCAAAAAATGGAGTTCCTTTCTTCTTTTTTTTATATTGCTCCCTTTTCATCCTTTTGCCTTGCATTTCAGTGTTCTAAGCTGTTCTTTGATTAATAGGCATTTGACGATGCCTAACATATGTCACATACCTTCCTCTACTGTCTATCATGCTAGGGAAAGTCATGTTCCTGTGTGGGAACATGTAAATCAAGGGCACTCATGCGTAACTAATACCAATTTGGTGGCTAAGGCTGCCATAGCTTTTGATTCAGTCTTTGCCTGGAGCAAAATGGCATCTGCTAACACCTGACCAAGTGGTTGCATGCTTTATATGAGGATTAAGCCAGAATTAAATGAACCAAATTAAGATATTACTCAGTACTGCTGGAACCAGTGGTGGATTTCAAAAATTGTTCGAACCTACTCTATGGGTGTGGCCTCCTTTGTGGGAGTGGCTTGCTGCCCATGTGACTGGATATGATGATGCCGACGACACTTGTCAGAACCACCTTAAATTACCTCACACACAGCACTGGCATGCATAAGAATATGATGTAAACTTGTTTTTTAAAAGGCATCTTTGGTTTGTGTTAAAACAACTTCAACACAGGCAATGTTCTGATTGCACCACAAACGCAGTAGTCATCCTTACCTTTCACAGAGGCACAAATATGAGCATGATAGTGTAGAATAATCATATCCAAGGACCAGTGGTGGGTTTCAAAAAAGTTTGGAACCTCTTCTGTAGGTGTGGCCTGCTTTCCGGGTCCACTGGTGGAACCTCTTCTAACCGGTTCGATAGATTTGACAAACCGGTTCTACCGAATAGGTGTGAACTGGTAGGAACCCACCTCTGGCTGGAACCCTTTCCACCAGTGGTAGGATTCATTTTTTTTTACTACTGGTTCTGTGGGTGTGGCTTAGTGGGCATGGCAGGAGAAGGATACTGCAAAATCCCCATTCCCTCCCCACTCCTAGGGAAGAATACTGCAAAATCCCCATCACCCCAATCCAGAAGAAGGATACTGCAAAATCCTCATCCCCCTCCAATCCAGAGGAAGGATACTGCAAAATCCCCATTCCCCCTCCCAATCCAGAGGAAGGATACTGCAAAATCCCCATTCCCCCCTCCCAATCCAGAGGAAGGATACTGCAAAATCCCCATTCCCTCCCCACCCCACTAACCTGCTTTCCAGCTCCGTTCTCCTGTTCAGGGCAACAAAAGAAGACTCAGCTGATCAGATGGGACTCGGGAGGCAGAGAATAGATTGGGGGCAGGGCCAGAGGTGGTATTTGCCGGTTCTCCGAACTACTCAAAGTTTCTGCTACTGGTTCTCCAAAACCCGTCAGAATCGGCTGAATACTACCTCTGCTTCCCACCAATCTTTCATGGAGGCTGAATCTCTCCAAGCAATTTAGCTCAGGAGAAGACCTGTAAAATACCGTGTATGAAATGAAAGTTTGACCCTACCTCCTTCAAAACCATGTTACAGTTTCCATTATCATTCACTTTTTTTAAAAAAAGATCCCAATTATCTCCATAGTTTGTGGATAGGCATTTTCCTTCTCTTTCTCCTTCTCAAAAGGAAAACAAGGCTTGATGTTTAACAACACAAGAATAGCTTAAGATATAGTTTCGATATCCCAATGGGCTTTCTTTTGAGTATAGCAATACATCAGTATGTCAATGAAGTGGTAATGAACCTGTCAATTTAGTGATAAATACCAGCACTAGAGTAAACGAACACCTTAGTCAATTAGTACTGTAAGATATGCCTGATTAAACTGGCTATGAATTAAAAACCTGGAAGGAAATTTGGAAAGTCCAATCATGCTTTTCAGGAGATTGAGGAGTTACCGTATTTTTTGGAGGATAAAATGCATCTTTCCCCTCCCTAAAAGAGCGTGGAAATGTTGATGCATCTTATACAGTGAATAAAGCCATGTTTAGTCTCCCAAATATCCACCCCCACATCCCATTTTTGCGAAAAACCTGCCATTTTTTGCAAAAACAGAGGCTTTTTTTTGCCTTCCCTGAGCCCCCAACAGCCCTCAGCAGGCTTCAACAGGGCTGGAGCAAGGCAGAAACGGGAGCAATTTTGCCTTGCCCCAGCCCTGCTGAAGCCTGCAGAATGCTGCTAGGGGCTGAGAGAAGGCAAAACCTTTTTTTTTTTCTTATTTGCCTCTTTGAAATCTTGGTGCATCTTACACCCTGTTGCATCTTATAGTCTGAACAATATGGTAGTTCCTACATACATAGATTTCTGCTCAAACTCTCCAAACATCCACAGAAGGAAGAAAAGTCTTCCAGTGGTGCAAATTTTGGACACATTTCAAAATCTGAGCTTTCAATCCCATGGAAGGTCTCCAAGACTTAAGAAAGTCATCAGAACAACAGGAGGAAAAGAATCTTGGAGGTCCCTTCCACGCTTAACAGGTGGAAACCTGTAATATACTTGGCTGTGCTTTTCTAGAGGTAAGAGAGGATCACTGATTCATTATGCCCACAAAACCGAAACTTGGAGCACTAGAAGATTCAGAACACCAATTAATGGATGATTTTTTACACCAGCCGCTTTTGGAAAAAAAAACAACAACATCCATTTATGTTAACATTCTTTGAAATGCTGTTTTGACCCTTATTTAAAGCATGGCATTAAAAATGTCGGAGACCACTTTAAATTAGCAACAGTTTCTGGAACGATTAAAACTCAATGATCTGTTGACTAAACATGGCCATCCCTCCTGTTAGGTTACAATAGCATTAATTGTTCGGTCCTTGACAGTGGTGAATGTCACGGGTATAACCATAGGATGAAATTAACTTTCTCTCCTACGAAGAGGGATTTCTACAATGGGGTGCCTGCAACTACCGTGGCTGTATTTTAAGACTGCTTTCCTCAAATGTCTTGCGATCCATTTCATAGCCACCGTTGGTTCTTTGATCGTGGATCTTCTCAAAGCTTTTATTCCCCCTTTTTCTGTTCAGCTGAAACCTTTTTTTGCTCACTTTGTAATGATACTAGATATCTTTCCCTCCTCCTTTTTCATCACTGTTATGAAACTTCCACCATAACCCTAGCCCTAGCCCAAATCCTAGCCCTAGCCCTAGCCCTAGCCCTAGCCCTAGCCCTAGCCCTAACCCTAACCCTAACCCTAACCCTAACTCTAACTCTAACTCTAACTCTAACTAACTCTAACTCTAACTAACTCTAACTCTAACTCTAACTCTAACTCTAACCCTAACCCTAACCCTAACCCTATACTCCATACCTTTTACATTGCTGAAAATTATCTTATTGTAGGGGTGGGCTTCAAAAATTTCAGCAATGGGTTCTCTGCCCGGTTGCTGGGTGGGTGTGGCCATAGTGGGCATGGCTTAGTCAGTCTCCTACACCATGGTGGCGGGGAGGGTGTTTTTGCCTTACCCAGGCTCCGGAGGCTTTCCTCAAGCCTCTGGGAGGGTGAAAACTTCCTCCTACGGGCTCTGGGGGCCCTCTGGAGGCTGGAAACAGGCCCATTAATGGCCTTCCAGGAGGCCCATTTATCCCCCTCCCTGAGCCTCCGCGCGGGCCCTGCACTTATTTTGCATTCAACACGGGCCATGTGGAGACTCCTGGGAGAGGTGGGAAGGGAGAGGTGGGAGGAGCAGAGCAGGGTGGGTGGGCCAGTCAGGGTGAGATTTTGAAGTTCTCCGAACCGGCCATAACATTAGCTACAGGTTCTCCCAAACCTGGACAAACCTATAGCAGCCCACCCCTTTCTTATTGCTAAAGTCAGTATCTCTATTTCTCAACTGTGTTCCTTTTTTTTTCTTCTCAAGCTCCTACCCTTCTGCTTTTGGTCCTGCAGGAACATCTCAAGTTTTTCTGCAGGCCTTTTTTCCGATTGATCTTTTTCCGCCATCTTTTGGTATTCTCCTTTCTTCCTTTCTGCTGTCTCTTTGAGATAACAACCTCGGGGAACAAGAATAACATTTATTTTGTTTCACGGGCCCCAGCCATGATTTCAGAGTTGTTTTGACTTCACAAAGTTAATGTTGATATTAGAGTAAGGGGTTGTTTGCGCCCCCATCAAAGTTTTCTGGGTTGCAGGATCCGTCACGTAGGATAAAAATGTTTGGTTCTGCAGTCAATCATCTCTGGAAAGCTTTTGCTAAAGGCAGAATGCACTAGCTGAAGATTTTTGAAGACAGGAAAACAAAATGTTTCAGGCAAGGAGAACATGTTGCAGAAAACTAAAGACATGTGGGGACCGGCTGGATACTGTGTTTAAAAGCCAATGAAATGGGCTAGTGAAGAACTAATTACATTGATACTGCCATGAATCAGATGGGAGATGATGAGATGAAGAACTGAGTAATGGAAAGAGAGAGAGAGAGACAAACAGACAGAGAGACAGACACACACACACAGAGAGACAGACAGAGAGAGAGGGAGACACACACACACACACTCAGAGACAGAGAGAGAGAGAGAGACAGAGACAGAGACAGAGACAGAGAGACAGACAGACACACACACACACAGAGGCCCAGAGAGAGAGAGAGAGACAGAGAGATAGAGAGAGACAGAGACAGAGACAGAGACACACACACACACACACACACACACACACACACACACACACACACAGAGGCCCAGAGAGAGAGAGAGAGAGACAGAGACACACACACACACACAAAGAGACAGACAGAGAGAGAGGGAGACATACACACACACACACACACAGAGAGAGAGAGAGAGAGAGAGACAGAGACAGAGAGAGAGACAGAGAGAGACAGAGAGAGACAGAGAGAGACAGAGAGACAGACATATACACAGAGACAGAGAGAGAGGAACAAACACACACACACACTCATACAGAGAGAGAGAGAGAGAGAGGGAGGGAGGGAGAGAGAGAGAGAGAGAAAGAGAGAGAGAGAGAGAGAAACTCATACAGAGAGAAATAGAGAGAACTGTAAATAACTAGAGCCGAGGTGGCGCAGTGGTTAAATGCAGCACTGCAGGCTACTTCAGCTGACTGCAGTTCTGCAGTTTGGCTGTTCAAATCTCACTGGCTCAAGGTTGACTCAGCCTTCCATCCTTCCGAGATGGGTAAAATGAGCACCTGGATTGTTGGGGGCAATATGCTGACTTTGTAAACCGCTTAGAGAGGGCTGAAAGCCCTATGAAGCGGTATATAAGTCTAACTGCTATTGCTATTGCTAACTAAACCATCAGGTAGAGAATGCAGAAAATGCATTGTATTACATGGGGAAAATGGAATAGGAAGTGGACTAGCAGAAAATAACATATGGATTCTAATTTAGAGAGAAAGGAATACAATCTTAAGAGATTTTTTAAAAAACTTATTAATTTTATTTGCTTTGAAGTGACTTACCAAAATGATGTGGGGATGGGGCATGAAACATGGCTTGCCAATTTCCCGAGAGGAGTCAATTCCCTCCCAGTCATTGAGAGAATTTGCAGTTTTGAAATTCCGAAAATTCTGATAACTAACCTGCCCCATAATTACCAGGATGAATCTGTTCCCTCCAGATGCTGTACCCCTTAATCAGAGTAAATTCTTTCAGAACCTTAACCATGATCCTCCATATACAGTATGAGAGCCATTCTGAAGCTGTTGAGACTCTGGAAAGAGTTCAGAAAAGGGCAATAAGGATGATGACGGGGCTGGAGGCTAAAACATATGAAGAACGGTTGCAGGAATTCGTGTATGTCTCGTCTAGCGAAAGGACACGATGACTCAGTGGCTAAGATGCTGAGCTTGTGATCCGAAAGGTCGACAGTTCAGTGGTTCAAATCCCTAGTGCTGCGTAACAGAGTGAGCTCCTGTTACTTGTCCAAGTTTCTGCCAACCTAAGCATGTAAAAATGCAAGTAGAAAAAAATAGGAACCACCTTTGGTGGGAAGGTAACAGCGTTCTGTGCGCCTTTGGCATTTAGTCATGCTGGCTACATGACCACGGTGACATTTTCAGACAGTGATGGCTCTTCGGCTTTGAAATGGAGATGAGCACCGCCCCCTAGAGCCAGGAATGACTAGTACATATGTGCAAGGGGAACCTTTACCTAATCTAGTGAAAACAGGGACTAAGGGAGACATGATAGCAGTGTTCCAATATTTAAGGGACCCGTACGAAAACAAGAAGGTCAAGAGCCAAGGTGGCGCAGTGGTTAGGGTGCAGTACTGCAGGCCACTTCAGCTGACTGTTATCTGCAGTTCAGCAGTTCTAATCTCACCGGCTCAAGGTTGACTCAGCCTTCCATCCTTCCGGGGTGGATGAAATGAGGACCCAGACTGTGGGGGTGATATGCTGACTCTGTAAACCGCTTAGAGAGGGCTGAAAGCCCTATGAAGCGGTATATAAGTCTGCTATTGCTATTGCTAAACTATTTTCCAAAGCACCAGCTGGCAAGCCAAGAAACAATGGAGGGGAAACTAACCAATCAACCTAGAACTAAGGAGAAATTTCCTAACAGTGAGAGCATTCAACTCATGGAATGGTTTGCCTTCAAAAGTTGTGAGTGCTACGTCAATGGAGGCTTTCAAAAATAGACTGGACAGCTATTTGTCTGAAATGGTATAATCCTGCTCGAGCAGGGGGTTGGACTAGAATACTCTAAGCTCCCTTCTAACTCTGTTATTCTATGTTTCTATGAAGCATCCTTCAAACCAGGGTGCAAAACCGATGAAATTCTAACTTTCTCTCCCTGTCATACTGTCTTTTCACTTTGTGTTGTAAGCAGCTCCAGCACAATCGCACAGCACATTTGTCATCTGAATTGATCCCCCCCAAATGCCCATGCCCATCACATTAATGCTCATTGCATGAAATACAGTGACAGTCAGCCTTTCTGCATCTTGCAAGGTAAGTGCGATGGAATTTATTCTGTTTTGCTGGCGATTTCCATCAATATTGTACCAGGCTGAGCTCCTTCTAGTCGGATACCTGAAAAATGATTCTGTTAAAAGAAGCAATTGAGTATGCAGCCAGTCTATGAACAGTTTTCCATTGCATTTGTCACCACCATAAATTAAAAATAATAGATCTTTCAGATTGCAATATCCCCACAAGAGTCAGCACGAAAGCTGAACGGCAACATTTTATGATATAGCGAGTTAGTTCAGAGAAGCACGCAGTGATCCAAGCTAACTTTCCTTTCCTTTCGGAGTCTGTAATTATTTCTTGTGACTGGCAAAAACAACCTTCCTTTGTTTGCGTAAAGTCAAATAAAGTAGTCCTTGAATATCTGATCTGGTTTTTTTTTTCTTTTTAAGGAACAAAACTCGCTTAATAGCTACTTCTAGATTTAAAAACAAAAATCCATATCATAAATATTCACTTGTTTTCATCAGCCAGTAAACCTTTCGTCCCCACCGAATAACCGCGATCAGGAAGTTTAGCATTGCTCATTAGATTTACAGCTTCTTTCTATACAATAGTACCAGCACTTAGATTTATACACCACTTTGTAGTGTTTTTCAGTACTTTCTAAGCCAGGGGTGTCAAACTGGTGGCCGACGGGCCGGATGTGTCATGGAAAGACTATGCCCACCCCATGTCCACAAAGACAAAAAATCAGAGGTAGGTTTCACGTAGGTTTACCACTAGTTCACTGTGTGTGTGCCCACTCGCTTTGTGAGCATGCCTGCCTTCCGCACATGCACTTTGTGGGTACGGACAGCTTGCATGCATCTGCACGGATTAGAAAATGTGGCTAAATAGGGTGGTATAGAGCTGGGACAGGTGGGCAGGTGCCAGTGGTGGGTTGCAGGAGGTACGCCTCGGTATGGGAGTACCGGAGCCTGCCCGGAGCACTGGATACTGTTCCGGAGGGCCCACCTGCTCGCCCAAGCTCCTTACCTGTCTTTTAAGGCTTCCATGCTTCTGTGCATGCGCATGGCTCATACACCGCCTGCATGATGCTCCGTGGAGTAGATGGAGCATCGCAGAGGTGTGAAGATGCATGCACGTGCTATGCGCATCCATGTGGATGCCGCCGGGCCCGTTCCAATTGTACCAGTTGGAATGGGATCCAGAACCCACCACTGGTTTACAGAGTCAGCATATTGCCTCCAAAAATCTATGTCCTCATTTTTGCTGACCTCAGAAGGATGGAAGGCTGAGTCATCTTTAAGCTGGTCAAGATTGAACTCCTGGCAGTCAGCAGAGTTAGCCTGCAATACTGAATTCTACCTACTGCGCCGCCACAACAGCTCTTTAAACATCCTCAAAGGGATGTTTCATGTGTCTCATTGCAGCCCACCTCCAACATCTGCTTCTCCGAAAGTCTGTGTCGTGTGAGGATAATGGAAGAGGGCCATTTGATTTCAGAATTTCCTTTCAGAATTTTATAGAGGTGCATCGTCCTTTGGCAAAGTCTTCTTCATTTTGAAGGGCTACGAATCTGCCACTGTATCATATAACTAGTGACCTCAACTTTGCACTGTTTAAGCAATTGAAGTGGGCAATATAATTATGAATAAATATTATCTCTTACCTATTACCTACCAATATCCAGAGCTATTGGTAGACCTACTGAGTGTTTCTCTTTGTAACTCAGTGTCTGTACATATCTGTTTATACCCATAAATCCACTTTCCAGGCCAATTTTGTTTTTAAATTGGCACCTTCTGGATTTCCCAGCTGGAGAAATCTACTCTTGATAGCAACATCTAAGTAGTTTCTCTCTATAGATTGGTTTCAAGGCAGTAGGGGGCACGTTGAACATTTCAAGAACAACATCCAAAGGATTGTTGGCCACAGTGTGTGGGGGATTTCGATGGAAGTAGTAAATGAATTCCCCAATGCCCACCTAGGAAAGGACAAGACTGCATTGTCACCAAGACTCCAGTATTAAAGCCCAGAAGAAGACTTTATTTCCTATCTTAAAAGAGCCATGGTTTGATGGGATTTCTTTTGGTTTTGAAAAAAAAAAGATTATGGTGGAAGCATTTAGAAAGTACCTTACCTGTAATTGAGCCAATTAGGGCTTTCGCGCATATGCACAGAGTGTACAGAGACTGTGCGGTGCTCTGCAGAGCAGCTGGAGTGTTGCGGAGCTGTCACGGAGTGTCGCAGGCAGTAAGTAAGCATGCGTGCACTGCGTGCATGCTGCACATGTGCATGTGGTGGACGTACCATACCAGTTGCAATGGGATCCAGAATGCACCACTGGGCCAGACCAATATCTTTCAGATGCCACAATACTTGGCAAGAATACAGTAATGAACTAATTGTCCCCTCCCTTTTCCCTCCTCTTTTATTCCCCATGGGAGGGGCCATTCACCATCCACCTGTGGCCTTACTCCCAAGTTGACCCTTGTTCTTTAATTGTTCCATTCTCCTGGCAGCTCTGCACATGCACACACTGGGAACAGACTCCAGCTGTTTTTCTGCTCTACTGATGTCCAACTCTGAAGGCATCTGATAACAGTCAGACAGCCCTGGCCCCCTCTCTGCCTCCGACACAGAGCCCTCGTCAGAGCCTTCCCTGGATTCCAGGACTGGCCCAGATTCCTCCCCAACCTTCTCACTGTCCGAATCTGCTGCCAGCTCCACTGGCAGGCCACAACAGTTGGCAACACAAATATAAAAAGGAATCAGTTGCTGCTGATTTCTCAAGGATCATTTGTATTTTTAATTCTCATGGTAAGCAGCATCTCTGACGTTTCCTGGGAATATCCCCTCTAACGACTAGTCAGAGATGATCACATTCAGCTTCAGAAATCACCCACAGGCAGTTTGGTAATGCCACCTAATTTGACATGTGTTGTCATTGCTTATTCTCAAATCTCACTACCAATGCAGAACTCCCAGGCCCCCCGCTATTTAAGACAGTGAGATTAAAGTGCCACTCTGTAAGCTTTCGTCCCTTTTCTCTGGAACAGTTTCCATCCTCCCCACTTTTTCATTCTAACCATACAAATCCAATTTACTTGGTTTGAAGAGGTTTTGCCTGCATGAGCCATGATTCCTAAAAGCAAGCAATCTGCCAAATAATGGTTCAAAGCAGGAAAACCTAATTCTGCCAGTGATTGGGGGATAACAGGAAACTGTTAACTGTTGGTGGACCTTCCTTAATTAGCAGAGAATGGCTTAAAGTGGCAGTTGCAATTACCAACTGCAACTTCACATTCCCAGTTGCAAGGGATGGCTGTGAAAGTTGGACCATAAGAAAGGCGGAGTGCCAAAGAATTGAGGTCTTTGAACTATGGTGCTGGAGAAGACTCCTGAGAGTCCCTTTGCACTGCAAGGAGATCAAACCGGTCAGTCCTAGAGGAGATCAACCCTGACTGCTCTTTAGAAGGCCAGATCCTGAAGATGAAACTCAAATGCTTTGC
>NW_028261392.1:9327842-9330342 GCF_051295495.1 Thamnophis sirtalis
TGAAATGAAGACCCGGATTGTTGTTGGGGGTGATATGCTGACTCTGTAAACAGCTTAGAGAGGGCTGAAAGCCCTATGAAGCAGTATATAAGTCTAACTGCTATTGCTATTACTGTATACAAAGCCTGAAAACATCCAGCTCCTTTAAAGCACTGCAGAGAGATGCAGTGCTCATACAAGATCCAACTTGATTTTCACAAACTGTTTTTGAAGGATCCAACATGCATGAACCCTGGTACACAACCTTATCTCAGTCTTTTCTCTGGGAAGCTGAGCCTATTTCCAATCATGGGCCATATTTACTCATTTTTTTTTCCAAAAACTGCTTATTAGTTTACTAATAAGCAATCAAATCATACTAGGAAACAAATAGAACAATATACAATTTAAAGAAACAAGCAACATGGTTATAGTCATAAGTGGGAAGAGATAGGTACTAGGAAAGGAAAGAAAAATAATAGTAATACAGTCTTAGTGGGTAATATGACAGTGTTGTGAGAATTAGTTATTTAGCAGAATGATGTCACGTGTGAAAAAACTGTCCCTGTGTCTAGTTGTTCTGGTGTGCAGTGTCCCATAACATCATTTTGAGGGTAGAAATTTACACAATTTATGTCCAGAAGGTGAGTGGTCTGTAGTTATATTCACACCCATCTTTTTGACTTGTGCAGTATACAGGTCTTTGTTCTTTTTTTTAAAAAAATGGGATAATTTGTATGTCCAGTGCTTCAAGAAACCTATTGCTAACAATGGTACACAGCCATACCAATACCAATAGTGATTATTCTGACTTCCTAATTGGAATATCACCTAAACTAAAGGAATTCTTTTCTCACTAATAGGATTTGTAAATAGAAAACATATAACTCATTGATTGAATATTCATTTTTCCCCTGAATCTCCACTTCTAAAACACATAGTAGAGCCTCAATTTTTTTGTCCGTCTTTGGATTTATTTTGTTTTTATAGTTTGCTTTTCTTATTTGTTGGATTATAAATAGAGAGACAAAAAGAGAGGTTACTTTTTGAGCTTTGTTTCCGCACCAGAGATGTCCTTTTCTTAAATCTGACCTGGCAGAAAGACTTCATCCGCAATGATAGGTTAAAGCCCCAAAATGGACACATGTATGAAAATAAATTTAGCTCAGGATTGAATTGTTGAATTCTAGGTGTTCTCTCTGAGCGTTGTTGGTTTTCTTGTCGATATTTCACTAAAAATTACCTAACATAATCAATGCAGAGAAATAGCATAATCAATGCTATTTATTAAAAGTCCGATAACACAAAGCTAGGGACAGCAAAGGAAGCGGGGAATAAAATTTTCCCAAAGCTATCTAAGGTTGCAGTTATACCTAACTGGTCAAAAGTGCTAAAGTCAGTGGGGGTCATTTCTCAGAAAATGCGCAAATGGGTTTATCTTAATAAATATCCCACTATCCATTAATAGGGCTGAATGAAACTTGCACTTTGTAGGATATTGGAAATGGATTGTGTAGAATGGAAGAAAGGAAGAGGGGGAAGGGAGGGGGAGGGAGAAAGGGAGAGAGAGTGAGAGGTGGAGAAGGAGAGGGAGAGAGTAAGAGGGAGAAAGGAAGAGAGTGAGAGATAAAGAGCGAGAGATGGAGAGGGAGAGAGGGAGAGGGAGAAAGGGAGAGACAGAGAGAGGGAAAGGGAGAGAGGGACATGGAGAAGGAGAGAGAGAGAGAGAGAGAGAGGGAGAGGGAGAGAGGGAGAGAGAGAGGGGAGAGAGAGAGAGAGAGAGAGAGAGAGAGAGAGAGAGAGAGAGAGAGAGAGAGAGAGAGAGAGAGAGAAAGGAATCTCTGTCAGCTCTATTATTATGGTGTCTAAGATCTCTGTATGACCAGTCACGGGACTCATATATGCTGAGGTTCGACTGCTTTCTTGAAGCCAATGACCTCATGGGCCTTTCTGAAAGCCTCAAGAAGAACACGTTCCTTGGTTACTGTGGACAGGAAGTGTTTGAAATTGCAAAAGACTTCTTAGAACCAACACCACTACAATCGGTCGCTTGGTCCGTGCTCCAGCAGACGCTGAGGACCCACTATGCTCCCAGGCCGTCTAAGCACATTCGCTGGCACAAATTTAACATTCGGAACCAGAAGGAAGGGGAATTGATCAACGAGTATGTTGCAGCTCTACGAAAGGCCGCAGCATACTGCGAGTTCCGAGACCTAGATGAACTTATTCTTGGCCGCATTATATGCAGTGTGTGGGACATTAATTTACAGAGGAGGATACTCACCAAATCTAACCTCACTCTACAAATTGCCTTGGACAAAAACCAGGGCGTCAGAATCAGCTGTCAAATCCACTGAAACCCTGCAGCACCAAATTTGTTTTCATAAAGGTGTTTTGTAATCAGGTGTGATATTGACCTCCTTCCTTCACCTGCTCTTCAAAATAGTAGATTTGTAAGGGGAAAAAATGTGCATTCCCTATAGACCTTTACGAGGAGCCAACAGAAAGGTATGACATGATG
>NW_028261392.1:9517842-9535342 GCF_051295495.1 Thamnophis sirtalis
GATATTCCAAGATGCTCACTTCAAGACCTTGGCACACCACCCTTAAAGCTTGTTCAGTGTGTGTGTGTGTGTGTGTGTGTGTGTGTGTGTGTGTGTGTGTGTGTAGCAAGTTCCATTTGCTTCTTTAGTCTATACTTTTATGAATTGTACAACGGGGATCGATTTGTTCAATAATGGTATATCTGCTGGGAACTGTCCTTGGTCCTGAAACTCTAACCCAATGTTGGGCCATTCAGTGAGAAAATCTGTATGCATTTTTTTTTTCAATGCATGCTCAGCTACAGTAAAATCCTACTCCTCTGAGCTTTCCCCACCTGCATTGGAAAATTGTGACTTTTCCCCAGACCTTGATTTCATTTATGACACTAATCAAAGGTAAAAGGTAAAGCACATATGAGCTAGTTGTTCCTGATTCTAGGGGGCGGTGCTCATCTCCGTTTCAAAGCCGAAGAGCCAGTGCTGTCCAAAGACGTCTCCGTGGTCATGTGGCCAGCATGACTAAACACGAAAGGCACACAGAACGCTAAAGGTGGTTCCTATTTTTCTACTTGCATTTTTACATGCTTTCGAACTGTTAGGTTGGCAGAAGCTGGGACAAGTCCCCGGAGCTCACTTCATTACGCGGTGCTAGGGATTCGAACCACCAAACTGCTGATCTTTCTGATCGAGAAGCTCAGTGTCTTAGCCACTGAGCCACCAAGTCCCCTTTGCTCAACGGTATAAGCATTGAAAAACATTATTTGTTCCTGCAGGGCTGTCCTTCTCCGTGTCAATCCCTGCAAAGTTCATAACTTTTGTCTTTCTTCCAAACTTTCCCCCACGGTGAGCTTAAGAGTTAATTCTTTCCTCTCCACTTTCATTCTGAAATGAGATGCATCCTGAAAGGCTTCTGTTCACAAAGTCACACATTTGATCATACCTTCTTCCTCCCTTTTTTTTTTACCCATATGTCTTCCTCTGCCTCCAAAACGAGCTCATTCAATCATCACCTTCCAGAGGGCAGAGCTTATATGATGCTTTTAGCAGATGGTCACGTGGGAGGGACAGAGGGAGGGGGAAGGGCACAGCAAGCAAGCTGCAAAGAAGTTTTTAGGGGCTTTTAAAAAAAATACCTTTAAGGCATCTGGTTCATTTCCTCCAATACTAAGCAAAGTGCATGGTCCTTGTTGTCGATTTTTCAGAGTGTGGCCCCTTCGGAAAGAAAGGCTTCTGCAGGGGAAGGTTATTCCATGGAGGATTCTCATAAAACACTCCATACATGCTCTATTGCATTCACCATTCACAATTCTTGAGTATATTTCATTCCACTTTCATTGCAACAAAGGATCAATCCTTCTTTGGTATTACTATTGTTATTATTGTTTGTATTATGATTATCATTATTCCATTGCTTTACTTGTACACCGAGAGCTTCTGCACCAGAGACTAATTACTTGCATGTCTAATCATACTTGGTCAAATAAAGTTATTATATTCCTTTTCTCTTCTTTTCTTTTCTTTTCTTTCCTTTTCTTTCCTTTCCTTTCCACTCCTCTCCTTTCACTTCCTTCTTTCCCCTCCTCTCCTTTCCCTTCCATCTTTCCTCTGCTCTGCTCTCCTTTCCCTTCCTTCTTTCCTCTGCTCTCCTCTCTTTTCCCTTCCTTCTTTCCTCTGCTCTCCTCTCTTTTCCCTTCCATCTTTCCTCTGCTCTCCTCTCCTTTCCCTTCCATCTTTCCTCTGCTCTCCTCTCTTTTCCCTTCCTTCTTTCCTCTGCTCTCCTCTCTTTTCTCTTCCTTCTTTCCTCTGCTCTCCTCTCTTTTCCCTTCCTTCTTTCCTCTGCTCTCCTCTCCTTTCCCTTCCATCTTTCCTCTGCTCTCCTCTCTTTTCCCTTCCATCTTTCCTCTGCTCTCCTCTCCTTTCCCTTCCATCTTTCCTCTGCTCTCCTCTCCTTTCCCTTCCATCTTTCCTCTGCTCTCCTCTCTTTTCCCTTCCTTCTTTCCTCTGCTCTCCTCTCTTTTCTCTTCCTTCTTTCCTCTGCTCTCCTCTCTTTTCCCTTCCTTCTTTCCTCTGCTCTCCTCTCCTTTCCCTTCCATCTTTCCTCTGCTCTCCTCTCCCTTCCTTCTTTCCTCTGCTCTGCTCTGCTTTCCCTTCCTTCTTTCCTCTGCTCTCCTCTCTTTTCCCTTCCTTCTTTCCTCTGCTCTCCTCTCTTTTCCCTTCCTTCTTTCCTCTGCTCTCCTCTCTTTTCCCTTCCTTCTTTCCTCTGCTCTCCTCTCCTTTCCCTTCCATCTTTCCTCTGCTCTCCTCTCCCTTCCTTCTTTCCTCTGCTCTGCTCTGCTTTCCCTTCCTTCTTTCCTCTGCTCTCCTCTCTTTTCCCTTCCTTCTTTCCTCTGCTTTGCTCTCCTTTCTGTTCCCTTCCTTCTTTCCCTTCCTCTCCTTTCCTCTCCTCTCTCTCCTCTCCTCTCCTCTGCTTTCCCTTCCATCTTTCCTCTGCTCTGCTCTCCTTTCCCTTCCTTCTTTCCTCTGCTCTGCTCTCCTTTCCCTTCCTTCTTTCCTCTGCTCTCCTCTCTTTTCCCTTCCATCTTTCCTCTCCTCTCCCTTCCTTCTTTCCTCTGCTTTGCTCTCCTTTCTGTTCCCTTCCTTCTTTCCCCTCCTCTCCTTTCCTCTCCTCTCTCTCCTCTCCTCTGCTTTCCCTTCCTTCTTTTCCCTCCTCTCCTTTCCTCTCCTCTCTCTCCTCTCCTCTGCTTTCCCTTCCTTCTTTCCTCTCCTCTCCTCCACTCTGCTCCTGTTCTGTTCTGTTCTGTTCTGTTCTATTCTATTCTATTCTCCAGATAGACAGGGGAAAAAGCTCCTACCTATAATCTGCAGGCTTTTCCATACTGCAAACATCCTGTTATCCTAAAAAGAGTCCTCCCTTTGAGGTGCAGAGTGCTGAGTGTTAGTGGGGAGGACAGTCCATGGTGGTTACTAAACAAATGTTTAGTGCAACAGATCCTCCCCCTCTCCAGTTTCTATCTCTAATCGCCTGAGGAGTTGTTTGTCTCCCTCCCCTCCTCTTCCCCTAGAATTCTAATTAAAACCCTACATTTTCCCTTAATTTGTTATTTATTTTAATTAATTGATTGAACACCTGCTGTAAGTCATGGTGGCATGCCTAGAATAGTTCTGCTTTCCTGTGTTTTCCAAACACGCACTGTTGGCTGGAGGCTAGTCCCTGTGTCCATCAGGATTTGGAAATTATTAGGATCCACTTGGTCTTCTTCTGCCCCCCCCCCAAAAAAAACATTTATATTCTAGCACATGCATCATGTTTATCATCCCTTCTTTAGAGCATGGTGGCTCCTATGGTTAGGATGCTGGGTTGGAGGTTAGCAAGCCTGTGTTCGAGACCTAAGTCCTGCTTTGGGGTGGGATGAGCTACCGTCCTTTACTCCAGCTCTTTTCAGGGTCATGAAAGGAGCCCATAACTGGCTGCCCCCAGGTTCTCCAAAGCACCTGAGGGTAGAACAAGAAGCAATGGGTGGAAACTAAACAAGGAGAGAAGCAACTTAGAACTAAGGAGAAATTTCCTGACAGTGAGAACAATTAATCAGTGGAACAACTTGCCTCCAGAAGTTGTGAATGCTCCAATACTGGAAGTTTTTAAGAAGAGATTGGACAACCATTTGTCTGAGGTGATGTAGGGTCTCCTGCCTAATCAGGGGATTGGACTAGAAGACCTCCAAAGATTCAGAGTTCCAACAGATTCCCTAATTAAACAATGAGTCTCAAGCCAAGCTTCAAAAGAAATCCAGTTATTTATTAGGAGCAACATGTCAGGACGCACCCTAGTGAAGCCAACTCAGACCCCACATAATTTTGACCCAATTATGTCCCTGTTTCCCCCCTACCCATAGGGTGTGTCATGAATCACATTCTCCAATGGAGCACTTTCGCGGACTGTAGAGATCACGCCCCTCCAGCTGTTGCAGGTAACCTAGGAGACAGCCTTGAGAAAGGTATGCATGGAATGTACTTCTGTTTGTGGCTGCCGTACTGCGCTGTCAGTTCCCCATCCTCCTTGCCTATAGGAACTCGAGAGCAGGCCAGGGATGCTTTGTGGGTTGATACAAGGTCCCTTCCAACTCTATTATTCTATTCTATTGTATCCTATCCTATCCTATCCTATCCTATCCTATCCTATCCTATCCTATATTATCCTATTCTATCTGATGTCACCGACTAGTCCTTTTAGCCCATTACTTGTTTAGCCATGGCCCAGTCCTCAAGCCAATTCCAAACATTAATGAGCCTGTAATACAATTGCATTCCCCTCCCCCTGCTTAAGAAGTCATATAAAATCATAAGCAACAAGACAGATGCATCTTTTAGGAATTCAATTGCCCCAAGTTTTAGTAGGTCTCTCAAATTAGCTAGCTGAAGATAAAATCTCTGAAAATGTAACATGGCTAAAAAGCCAGTTTTAAATAAATAATCGCAGGGAACATCCATTATGAGTCCTGACACCACCTATTTTCTACAGGACATTTCCTACAGAAGTAGAAATGACAAGAACAAGAGGGAAATGGGATCATAAGCTCTGAAACAACAGATCTATTTGTATCTCATCATCGGCATTATTCTACACCATCATAAGAGAATCCCATTTATATCTCTTGAAGGCACATTCTCTGTGTCCACTTAACAAAGTGCAAGATTTGCATCTCAACAAAATGTTTTCCTTCCCTCTGTGAAAGTTTTGGAAGAACAAAGGAATTTTTCACCCTCTAAAATTACCTCCCCTGCCCCAATTAACACACCCTAGACCTGGATGATGTTTGCATGTGAAAAGAGAAAGGAGAACCTCAGGAATCAAGAATGTTGGGATTTAAATGTGCAGCAGCTGCCAAAAAAAGCCAACAGAGTTCTAGGTTGCATCAACAAAGGAATAGAATCAAGATCACGTGAAATGTTAATACCACTTTATAATGCTTTGGTAAGGCCACACTTGGGATACTGCATCCATTTTTGGTCGCCATGATGTAAAAAATATGTTGAGATTCTGGAAAGAGTGCAGAGAAGAGCAACAAAGAGAATTAGGGGAATGAAGGCTAAAACATATGAAGAATGGTTGCCGGAACTGGGTATGTCTAGTTTAATGAAAAGAAGGACTAGGGGAGACATGATAGCAGAGTTCCAATATCTCAGAGGTTGCCACAAAGAAGAGGGAGTCAAACTATTCTCCAAGGCACCTGGGGGTAGAACAAGAAGCAATGAGTGGAAACTAATCAAGGAGACAAGCAACTTAGAACTAAGAAGAAATTTCCTGACAATTAGAAAAATTAATCAGTGGAACAACTTGCCTCCAGAAGTTGTGATTGTTCCAACACTGGAAGTCTTTAAGAAGATGTTGGATAGCCATTTGACTGAAGTGGTATAGGTTTTTCTGACTAAGCAGTGGGTTGGACGAGAAGAGATCTAAGGTCCCTTCCAACTCTGTTATTCTAAATTCCATATTACAAAATATGTTGGTAGCAGCTGTGATTTTGATGCCCTTGATTTAGACTTTCATACCTTGTTCTGGTGTGGAATAGATTTGTTAATGGAAGACAAAAAAAGTGGCAAGGATTGGAGCTACAATAAGGATTGACTATGGGGCATGATGGCTCAGTGGTGAAAGATGTTGAGTTTGTCAACGGGAGAGCTGACAGCCTGGGTTTGAGACCCAAGCGCCATGCCACGGGGTGAACTCCTGTTCTTTGCTTCAGCTCCTGCCAACTTAGCAGTTCAAAAACATGCAAATACAAGTAGACAAATAGGTACCACTTCAATGGGAAGATAACAGTGTTCCATGTGCCTTTGGCATATAATCATGATTGTCTTCAGAAAACACTGGCTCCCTCACCCAAGAAATGGTAATGAACATCGCACCCTAGAGTCGGACATTTAAGGATTGACTGTAGTGCTTTAAGGATTTAAGGATATAGTGCTTTAAGGATTGACTGTAGTGCTATTGGACACGGTGGCTCAGTGGCTAAGACACTGAGCTTGTTGATCAGAAAGGTCAGCAGTTTGGTGGTTCAAATCCCTAGTGCCACGTAACGGCGTGAGCTCCCATTACTTGTTGCAGCTTCTGCCAGCCTAGCAGTTCGAAAGCACGTAAAAAGGCAAGTAGAAAAATATGGATCACCTTTGGGGGGAAGGTGCGTTTTGTGTTCCTTCGACATTTAGTCATGCCAATCACATGATCACAGAGATGAGTTCGGACAGCTTTGAAACGGAGATGAGCACCGCCCCCTAGAGTCGAGAACAACTAGCACATATGTGCGAGGGGAACTTCTATCATTCTAGTTCCTAGAAAGAACAGAAGATGGGAAGGCAAGAAACACAATCTTTCCCCCCCACAAAGCAATTTAGGAAATTTTATGCTTTTCATTTGTCAACTAACCAAATGTTCTTGTCAAGACATCTCAATGTTGCATTTTGTTTCTCTCTCAGTCATACTGTTTTCAGAACGAAAAGGTAACATTTTGCTTCTTTGACAATATTGTGAAGTGTGATCCCCATTTACTTCTGTTGGCAAGTATTTCAGTTATGCTTGCAATTAGTAGTAATTGCAACTAGGATTGTATTTGCACAAGATTGGAAAAATGAAGCTATCCCTATGGATGAAAATGTGATCAGGAAAATATTAGAATGTGCAGAAGTGAATAGGTTAACATTTCACAAAAATATAATTTTATCATATTGTGTCTATGTCTCAAATTATTGTATTCTATTCCAATTTCATTTTAGACTGTGTTTTATTCCGATTCCATCTTAAATCATATTTTATTCAAATTCCATTTTAAACTGTATTTTATCAAATTTCATTTTAAATGGCTTTTATCAAATTTTAGTAATAATGTGTTTCTGGAACTTTGCACTTTGATATGGCCCAAGCGCCAATCAATAAAAACTCAATGTCAATGAATAGGTTAACATTTGAAATTAAAGAGAAGGGACAATCTGATTATTATAACATATGGGAATTATTTTATAAATGGTTAGAGAATAAATATGAAAAGTGGGAAAAAGCAGAGGAGTGAAATCGAGAAAATATTTTAACAAAATTAAATAAGTTAAGACGAGGATTGTAATAGTATTAGGTATGATATATATTAGTATTAGCATTAAGTATAGATAAAATAATAAACATGGCTGTAAATTGTAATTGTTATTATATAAAATATTTGCACAAAATATATGTAGCCAGATGATATACTGTTTAATGGAAGATGATGCTTGAATCAAAATATTTTTTTAAAAAAATGCTTTTAATTGAAAGTTTGCAGACTGCTTAATCCAGGCATTCCTAGGTAAAATTGTCTAGTTGTGAGTAAACATAATCCAGCTTTGATTCTTCTTTTTCTTTTATTATCATTTCTAATGCTAGCTTTGCAAGAAACTGCCATCTTGATAGCTTGAAAGGAAATTCAATTTCAGAAGAATTAAAATCCAATCTTGATAGGAATTCCAGTTTCAATTGCCAATTGCTTCCCTCTGAGTTTTACACCGTTTGTTGCATACTTTCAATACTTACTGCCAAACTGTCTTCATTTTACTGTAATCAAACATTTACAAGAAATGTTCATGGGCCAATCATGTGATGTGACCCTAAAACCCCCTCCATTTATATTTAACTCCCTTTTAAACTATTTGAAAGAAAGTGTGCGAATTCAGATAGGTCAAACTGACATTCCATTTTCTTCCAATGGTATTATTCTGACCTAGGCTTCACAGAATTACGAAATATAGCAGTAGCAATAGCAGTAGACTTATATACCACTTCATAGGGCTTTCAGCCCTCTCTAAGCAGTTTACAGAGAGTCAGCATATTGCCCCCAACAATCTGGGTCCTCATTTTACCCACCTCGGAAGGATGGAAGGCTGAGTCAACCCTGAGCCGGTGAGATTTGAACCGCTGAACTGCTGATCTAGCAGTAGCCTGCAGTGCTGCATTTAACCACTGCGCCACCTTGGCTCTTAGACTCCTTGTCCTGCAAATAAACCTTTTTATTTGGTTAATGTGAATTCCTAGCATTCACTTCCAGAAAAGTCCCGGCAATAAGTCTTTTCAAGGTTTAATTGCAACAACAGACCTTATCAGTTCTTGGATAGTTGCCAGACCGAGAGCTTCTGGTTGCAAGGCTCTACAAGAAAATACCTGGCAAAGAATCTTTGTCAGGCACAGACTCAGATAAGCAAATCTTCACAACAATAAGTGAACTAATTGTCTCCTGCAAACACCGCTCCCCTTTTGCTCCTATTTATTCCCTATGAGGAATAAAATTCAGAGTCTGTTAGGTAAGCTCCCCGTTGGGAGAGTGAGTACGTTCAGAGAAGCGTTGTGAGAGTTGTGTTGGAGAACACACAAACCAGCATACAGAGACACTGCAGTTTAAATAGGTTTTTACTTTCATGGAAATAGAGGTATCAGAGTCCATCAAACAGTCCAAGTCATACACGGCTAAGACAGTCAGTCATCAATGTCGTTCAGTTAAGGGATAATCCAAATAACATAGTCCTGCATCCTATAATCAGTCCAGTACTCAGAGTTTGCTCACAGTAGCAAAACTTACAATAGCTCATGGCACTCAGATCAGATTAGCCCAGCATCTAACGAACGGAGAGCTAACAGTCATTCTGGCTCCCTCTTATGGCCAATTGAGGAAAACAGCAACCAATCACATTTTACAGTATGATTTAAAGAAACAGGTACAGCATTGTTACATGATTTATATATTGCCAACCGTTAGATTATATTCCTAACAGAGTCCACTTGTGCCTTTACCCCTGTTCCTTAATTGTTCCTTCTCCTGACAGCTCTGCACATACATGCATCAGGAACAGGCTCCAGCTGTTCTTCTGCCCCCACTTATCTCCAATTCCAAAGGTACTTGATAACCGTCACACGCTCCTGTCCCCATCTCTGCCTCCAATGCAGAACACCTATCACAGCCTTCCCCAGACTCCAGGACTAGGCCATGTTCCTCCCCAACCTCCTCACTGTCCGAATCTGCCACCAACTCTGCTGGCCACTGGCAGGCCATAACAGGTATGGAAAATCTGATCACATTTCTGATAGATCTTTGAAAAAAAATTGTGTACTGAAACGGCAGTAATGACAGCAGGAACCCACTCCTGGGCCAGTCCTGGAGTCTGGGGAAGGCTTGGACAAGGGCTCTGCATCAGAGGCACAGAGTGGGCCAGGGCCACCTGGTAGTTATGTGCTGCCTCCTAAGACTCCAGATTCTGACATCAGCGAGGCAGAAGGACAGTGTGAGCCTTGGAGCCATTTGGCCTTGGAAAACTAATTGGCAATGAGGTCTCTGGCAGCGTTTCAAGGGAGATAAAGGTGGGTGCTTATCAACATTACCCTGAAAGACAGTGGCAACTCGAGCAGACATCTGTCGGACTCTTCACAGACTGGCTTGTGAATCATTAAGGGCTGTGAATGAGCATAATCCACAGCTGTTGAAATAAAAGAGGGTTTGGGGGACTAAGATTGTTATTCATGCTTTTTCAGGAAGCTTAGGTCAGAACATAAATAGAAGTCTAACAAAGAGAGAGCCAACCTAAATTAAGGTGAAATTTCCTGTCAGTGACAACTGTTCTGACCCCCCTCGTCCTACACCAAAGCACGCAGAGACAAAGATACTTCAAGGATTTATTAACACACAGGCTAGACCTTGGCAGCAATCCAGCACAGTCCAGATGTTGGCAGCAATCCAGCACAGACTAACCTTGGCAGCAATCCAGCCTGCCAAGCTAGCCACAAGAGTTCTCCAGCTCTAGTAAACACGTTGATTCCTGCGACGAGAGTGTGCAAAGTCATTCCTTTTATAGTCTTGAGAGGAGCCTAATTACCACCAGCTGAGTTCACTTATCTCCTGTAACTGCACAACTGTTCTTTACGCCTATTAGCCCTCCATTGCCAGGCATCCAGGACCAACTCCCTTGTCTCCTCCCCACTGCTCCAATGCATGATGTCAGGATCACACTCCCTGGTCTCCTCCCCACTGGTCCAAGTCTCAGGCACCCCCTGGTGGCCAACCAGCCTCTCTGCACCCTGCTCAGAGTCGGAACCCTGTCCAGGGTCCTTCACATCCTCCAGAGCTGACTCATAGAGCCCCTCACTGCCGGAGTCTGGTGGCAGCTCCAATGGCTCCTGCTGGGCCACAACAGAGAACCATTAATTACTGGAATAGCCTGCCTCCCAAAGTTGTTGGTGCTCCATCACTGGAGGTTCTCAAGTAGAGATCACATAGCCATTTGTCCTAAATGACTAAGGGCCATGATGGCAAACCTCTGGCCTGCGAGCTGTCACACAGCTCAGTTCCACCGCCTCCCGTCACCCAGCTGATTTTCGGGTCTCTGCCTCACATGCATTTTTGGTCCCAGGAGGCTTCAGGGAGGCCTGCTAGGCCCGAAACAGTGTGTGTGTGTGTGAATGTGTGTCACATGCATGCATGGGGAGAGCGCGGGGAGTCATGTGCATGTGTGAGGGACAGGGGAGCACTGGAGCGGTCGTGCATGCATGCGCAGGGGGTGGGGGAACACTGGAGGGCTCATACATGCATGGGCAGTGGGAAGGAATCCATTGCATTGTGGGTGTGGGCATGCAAGCATGCACTGTCACATGCGCGCACACATGATTTTGGCATGCAAGGAGAAAAAAGGTTAGCCATCACTGACTTAGGGTCTCTTGCTTGAGCAAGAGGTTGAACTAGAAGACATCCAAGGTCCCTTCCAAATCTCTTATTCTATAGTCTGTAAATCCATCCCTCTGTTCCTGGAAGAAACAAGGCAGAGTCATCAGAAACAAACAAACAGCCATCGGATGGACCTGCTGATCCCCATTTAATTTCGTGGCCTAACAGAATCACAGAGGAATTCAGGAAATAAACCTCCAGCAGCAGGGATGGCACAATTGAAACCAGAAGCGACTTTGGAAAATCACCACAATGTGTCCCAAAAGCAGGAGTTAATCTGAGAATCTGATCTTTGGCCACAAAACTCCGAATTCCATGTTTATAGACCCCAGTGGTTCTCACCTTACCTTTTCACTTTTACAAGCGGCACAGAAAAAAAATAATCTTATCTCCTTTGATCTGGGTGGATTTGCTTTTCATCAGTCATCCAAGCCCTCTTTAAAGCAATGAGCCAAAGCAAGAACATAAAAATGAAGTGTGTTTCAAATCTATCACCAGTTTTGAACAAGACAGGATTATAAACTCTCCACAGAGGGAAATATTTCAATTAAAGAGATTTTGGTCTGCATGTTATGAAACCCGGGAAATATAGCAATGTAAGTTGCAACATACGATTTAAATCAGTGGTGGGATTCAAATAATTTAGCAACTGGTTCTTGGCCTTAATGACCAGCTGGGTAGGTGTGGCTCAGTGGTCATGTGACCATGTGGGTGTGGCCAACTCAACCTCACTCACATTGATGGGCGCTTTGCCTTGGCTGTTACAATGTAATAAGGATTAACCAGAGAGGCAATTTCTGTAAGCAGGGCAATAAAGATTAAGCTAGAAACAACACCAGAATGCTTCCTTCCTGCCTTCCTTACAGGATTTGCCCTGTAAAGTGGAAAAAAAACCCAAAATGAGATTTCTTCTAACAACTGATTGTCCAAACTGCTTAGAAAGTGAACAACCGGTTCTCCCAAATAGGTGTGAACTGGCTGAATCCCACCACTGATTAAAATGCTAGGGGGAAAAAAACATGTTAACATGGAAATGTTTTAGGAATGGGTTGAGATGACAATTTATATTTTGTTCAGAAGAAGTGGGTAAGTACAAAATGAATCTGATCATCCGCATATTTTCAATTCCAAATATAGATAAGACATCCATAGACCTAAGGTATCTGGGCTTCAAAATTCTGAATGACCACTAAGGGGCAGCAAAGGATATAAAATGGTAACTCCTTGCTATCACCTACTGGTCAATTAAATTACTGCAACCCAAATCTGGTAGCCCAGAACTTCTCTCCCCCCCCCGGTTATTATTTGGATTGATCACACAATCAGCCAGATGTTTAGATTGGATTTGGTGTTTCTATCAACTTGTTGAGCCCTTCCCAAGGACTTTGGATGTGCAGGTGTTATGGTTTGATGGTGTTAAAGGTATTGTCGTAGGATTTAAGCTGTTCCATAAAAAGCTGCCTTTTGCTACTGACTGATGGTTGTTTTGTCAATGCTAATGGTCTTCAAGTGGCACTTCAGTCCTTTGGACACATATACTATTGGTACTAACTTTGCTTTCTTTTGCCATGGTTATTCTACTTCTATTGGTTCACCCACAAAACCATGCTCGACTAAATCACACCTGACTAAACCGCGTCGCTGACGTCATCAACAGGGCGACAACAGAAGCACGCTGTAAACCCTAAACCTAAAATTAACCCCTAAACCTAATCCTAAACCTAATCCTAAACCTAACCCTAAACCTAACCCTTAACCTAACCCTAAACCTAACCCTAAACCTAATGCTAAACCTAACCCTTAACCTAACCCTAAACCTAATTCTAACCCTTAACCTAACCCTAACCCTAACCCTAACCCTTAACCTAACCTTAAACCTAACCCTAACCCTAACCCTTAACCTAACCCTAAAGCTAACCCTAAAGCTAACCCTAAACCTAACCCTTACCTTAAGTTGAATCGGCTTGCTTTCAAAGCACTATTTAAAGCGCCCTTCTTTTTCCGCGCTGGCTGTTGTCGCCCTGTTGATGACATCAGCGACGCGGTTTAATCGGGTGCGGTTTAGTCGAGCGCAGTTTTGATGGGTCACAACTTCTATTTGCAAGTATTTATATTGTGTGATTTCCTTTCGTTCTTTCTTTCCATTCTGGTGTCATCAGGTTCAGCCATGTCCAGACATTTTTGACTTTCTTATCAACAATGATTAATCCCGAGGTGTTGTGTGGCAGGAGCTTAAGTCTAGCTTAAATTCTAGAGTCCCAAAGCATTTCAACTTCTTCATTTTCTATTACTTTTGACTCTTTTCTTTTGTGGCTCCATCAGTTCTTGCCTGTAGGCAGATGGTATTTCTTGCACAATTTTTGCTACTTTGTTGTGCCATGGCTGTAGTCAGTCTATGTGATCCTTTTTATTATTAAAATATATATTTTAATGACTGACTCCCAATCGATGTTATCCATGATATCATCCCTACCTTTTAAAAAAGTATCATTCAGCCATTGATCATCATCATGAATTCATGTTCAAGTTGGGTGAGACAATATTTTCATTTATTTTCCTCAAGCCTTTCATCTGCCGTCACTCATTTTCTTTAAATGACTTTAGATGGCTGAGATATTATCAGAAGGAAATTCTTTGTGTGAAACCTTCTTCACAAAATCCATACTTTCATAAATATTTGGTCTTGTAAACTTCCTTTATTGTCTCTTTTCTACTCGATCTCGCCTCTCTGCTTTAGCTTGAGAAAGCCAGCTTTTAATTAAAATTATAAACTTAAACTCTTATTGAAAGAAACATCAAACCACTAAGGTATATTAAAAGGCTGCTGGTGAAAGGAATGAGAGAAAGCTGGAGGCCTGATATCACACACATGCACGCACACACACACACACATGCACACAGACAGACAGACAGAGACAGAGAGATAGAGAGATAGAGAGAGAGACAGAGAGACAGAGAGAGAGACAGAGAGAGAGACAGAGAGAGAGACAGAGAGACAGAAAGACAGAGAGACAGAGAGAGAGAGAAGAAGAAGAAAAAGGGGAGGAGGGGGAGGAAGAGGAGGAGGAGGAGAAAGAAGAAGAGGAGGAGTTATAATCTACAGTTTCAATCAGTGGTGAGTTACAATAATAAAAAAATAACTGTATATGTAGATGACATTTAAATTGTTAGGTACTAGGGAGTTTCCTGAACTTGGTTATTTTCCTGTGCATGTTTTATTACTAGGCTGAGGATGATATGGAACTTGTTAATGAAAGATTTCCAGGAAAACAGCTAAGCTCAGAACACAATAGTGATCAGATTCTTAAATGGATAGAACTACCTACCCAAGTCTGAAAATTTTGATTCAATGCACATCCCTTTTCTATTATCCTGGTCAAGTCATTTCAAGTGTTGTATCTCTTCCAGACTGAATTCAATGAGCTCCATGGAGCCTGAATTTAGGGAGCCATTGCCCATATTTTCTACCATCGCGAGTAATATATGGTGCCATGTTCTTCAACTGGCTGAATACCACCTCTGAAGATTACCACAAGTCTTCTTTAACCAGATTTATTGAAAGGGAAATGGATGAGTGTACAGAAATGCACCTACATTGCAATATGTATTTTTTTGACTTTATTTCTAAATTTGCCAGGATAGAGGTGTATTCTTTTAAAAAAAATAGCTTTTATTGAATGTTTTATTCTTTAAAAACAGAAAGCAAAGCACAAGACAAAGAACAAAATACAAAACATACATAACAATATAAAGTAATTATACAGCTTTCTGTATCGACTTTCATGTTTAGCTTTTATAATTCTCCATTCTGCATTGCCTTCCCATTACTTTTACCTTGTCCTATAACATAACAACAGCAGTACTAACACTTATAATAATATTAATTATTTATATCACCATATATTTGCATTTTCTATTTTCTGTTTTGGCTTCTGTTTTCTAGCCACTTATAAATTCTAATCCACATTTTATAGAAATCCGATTATTCTCTTTCTTTTAGTTCTATTGTCATTTCGTCCATTTCTTCACATTTGAGCACTTTCCTAATTATTGTTTCATCTGTGGGTGTATTGATTTTTTTTCCAATTTTGCGCAAAAGCAATCCTAACTGCAGTGAGTATATGTATTATTATCTATTGAAATTGTTTATCCATTTTTTTGGTCTAACAGTCCTGTTGTGGCTCGGCAGGAGCCTTTGGAGATGCTATCAGACTTTGACAGCGAGGGGCCCTATGAGTCAGGCCCGGAGCAGGCAGAGGGCCCTGGACAGGGTTCTGACTCCGAGCAGGGCTCAGAGAGACTAGTTGGTTCCCAGGTAATGACTGAGCCTTGGATGAGTGGGGAGGAGACAACAGAGGCTGACACAGAAACCTCCTGTGAGTTGTTTCGGGATGCATGCAGGAGAAGGGCTGACCGATGTAAGGAACAATTGAGGACTCACAGGAGATGATAATGAGCAGCCGTTGCTTGTTAGGATCTCCTCCTGCGGATAAAAGACTGATAGTGCCACGTCCTGGTTGCAGAAGTCAACGTTCCGTTTCTGTCCTAGTCAACGTTCTCCGTTCGTGTGCAACCATCAAGAAAAGCATTTGGATAAGTGACTTGATTTATATAATCCTGTTTTGTAGTAGTTTATGAGTGAGGACTTTTGCCAGAGCATTTATCTGTGTTTATTTTGGGCTCGCAGCCAGCAAGAGCCGGGACTGATAAAAACATTCCTTTGAACGTTCTGTTTGGCTTTCGTTTCTGAACGGACAAGGTGAGGGTCAGAACACAGTGCTAATAAGAATACTTCTGGTTTCAGTTCTATTTTTTGCTCCGTAATTTCTTCCAACCATTTCCGAATTTTGCACCAGTACTTCCTTGTGATGGGGCACGTCCACCACATGTAGTATAATGTTCCATATTCCAGATAGAGACCTATTCACTGCCTTACTAACCACCCATTGGTAAAACTGGGAAGCAGCTCCCTATTTTTGTTTCTCTCTTTATTTTTCCAAAGGGAAAATGTACAGATATTTGGCAACAGTAATATTTTTGCAAATCATCATCACCTTTTCCCAAGCCCTGAAAAGTCTGTTTTGTCTGCAAAAAGGTAGGCAACAAAATTTTGAAAGCAGCAACAAATCTGAGTTTTCAATACCTCTTTGGACTCTTTATTTTTTTTGCAGGCTGTATCTAAATAATTCTATCAGTTATGGCACATTGCTCAAAGTTTTTCATCCCACATGGGGCTATTCCTGAACATTTAAATATAATTTATGACACATTGAGTGAGTGTTGTATCTGTATGGCATATCTGTGTGGCAATTAAACAGCCCATAAGTGGAACAAATAAACAAATAAATAATTGTCCCAGTACCCATAACAATTAACTCCAGCTAGCTAGAGACATGGGGAAACTTATTTCTAGCTATCTTTTAATTGTTAAGTTCTTCCGAGCATGGCAAAGTTTCTTTCAGGCACTGATAATGTCATCCCGCCAGAGCAAAAACCACACAAGTTAAAACACATCTTAAGTCCCACTATTTGCTGTTGGGAAGAGCTCAGCCAATTCTCAATTTTTCCTCCATCGACACCGGCAGAATTTAAAGTCCAAAGTTTAGCTACAACACATGTATGCATGCTTATTATTTTCAGGAGCTTCTAGGCATATGCTGTGTAATAATCTTACATAAGCATATGAACCAGCTAATTAGAATTTTCCTTTCCCTTTTTACGATCCTGTAATCTCTTTATTCAGGGACGACTCTGGGCAACTAAATGAAGCTGAATGTTTACTGGCCAGATGCCCTTCCTGATGCCTATGTGGAGTTCACAGCAGACATTTTCTCTTGGACCTGGGACCTGAGACACCGCCTGCTGCCAATTACCTCCAATAGACCGATTAGATCCCACAGATTAGGCCTCCTCCGAATTCCATCCGCTGGCCAATGTCGACAGGCGACTACCCAGAAGAGAGCCTTCTCTGTGGCTGCTCCGACCCTCTGGAACGAACTCCCCGTGGAGATTTGAACCCTCACCACCCTCCAGGCCTTCCGCAAAGCCCTTAAAACCTGGCTATTCTGACAGGCCTGGGGCTAAAGAGCTTCTGCCCCCCTTCTTGAATGGTATGGTTGTTGTGTGTTTTTCAATTGTGTACTGTTATGTTTGTTTTTTTACCCCCTGTCTGTACCCCTTCCCTGACTGAACTGTGAGCCGGCCTGAGTCCCCTTTGGGGAAAAGGGTGGCATATAAATGAAATCAATCAATCAACCAATCAATCAATCAATCTTCACAGCATGGTGCAGAAACATCTGCCACTGCCTAGGATCGAACTCTCAAACTTCCAAGGAGGAGGCTAGGATCTTCCCTTCTAGGCCAACACGTCGCTCAGCTAATTACCTATTCAATCCCTCACAAATAACCCCAAAATAACAATGACTATAGTGGCAATGCCTTTCAGAAGAATTTGGGATGGAGTGGGGTGGAGTGGGGAAATAGAAATCTTAGTGTACAAAGATTTGCAAAAGATAGATTGTTGCAGTCATCATGAGATTACGTTCAGTAGGCATTGAAGGAAACCAGCTAAGTACTTGAATTTGAAGGACTTATCATCAGCAAAGTTAAATTACAATGCTATGTGGCTCCTGCTGATTCTTTGGTCTTCTAGACAGGCAGAAAGAAATCTAGAGCTGCAAAAATAGTAAATTTGTGTTGAAGTAATAGACCCTGGTAACGTTGCATCAGAGACACGTTCAGAGCAAGTCAAAATCTACAGCCAACTCTTTTTCTTTCTCTCTTCCTTTCTC